>NC_023757.2:22713347-22850779 GCF_000499845.2 Phaseolus vulgaris
TCGAAAAAAGCCCTGTTCTTTGGAAGATCTATCTCGTGTCTGGTACTGCATGGTTCCACCCTGCAAGAACTCTGAATCATTCTCTTGAAGCTCATCCTCTTCATCATAAATGATCCGCTTGTCCCGAAATGACCTGGCCCAATAGGGAAATCCCAATGAATTGGGCCTTTCAATACAATCAAATAGAAAGCCCCAAGGGCGCCATATTCTAGGAGCCCAAACGATGTGATTGAAAAAATCCTCCTCTATCTGTTGCGGGTCGAGGACTCCTCCCCGTTCTTCAAACTCCGATTCATATTTTTCATAGAGAAATCTCTGATCAACGATAGAATAAGATCCATTTTGAATCCTATTTAAGGGATTCCTTGGTTCGGACCGAAGAAGCAATGTCACTCGATCCTTATCAAACTGACTGCAATCTTTTTCTGTACGTGAGGATCCCACCAGAGCGCCTTCTACTTCTAATAGGCCATGAACTAGATCAGAATTATTCTCAACGAGTCCATAAGATGTGATCCCATTTTTTTCATCAGGTCCGGGTAGAGACCAAAGGTCTTGAGCGACCGATCCGGCAGAACAACTCAAAAGGTAAAGAAGTATCGTTAATTTCTTCATACTCGTTCCAAGTTCGAAGTACCATTTGTACAAATAAGAATCCCCCCCGTCACATGATTTCTTCTTCATATAGATAGAGATAGGATCTATGGAGCAATTACTTAGAAGTACATTTTGTGAAACAGCCCTTCCTATCTGATAGAAAAGGATCCCATGATCCTGAACCGATCTTACCTGAGATCGGAAATCCCAAGTTTGTCTATGAAGAACAGAGCTAATTATATTAGTGTCTATGATGGATTTTTTTTGTATAATACTAATCGATAGGGCCTCATTGTTAAGTGCTACAAGATCTCGTACATTTGAACCCATCGTTGTGGACCCGAATCCATTAGTATGGGACATTTTCTTTTCCAAGTGAAATCCCCTAGTATATGAAAGAGTGAAAAAGTGTTTTCGTTGTTGTGGAATAAGAAGCCTTCGTATCTTAATGCATGTATTGAATTGATTCGGAGCTATTAGAGCTGAATCTACTTTTTGGGGAATATGAGTCGAAGCAATAACAAGAATATTTCTAGTGGAACATCTTTCACAATCCCTGGAGAGATAGTTCACTAAAAGACCGAGGGATAAGTAATTCGACTCATTCACATCCAGATCATGAATGTTAGGAATCCATATTATGCAAGGAGACATTGCTTTTGCTAATTCGAAGTGAAAGGTGATATAAAATCGGTCTATTTCTGGCATCATATCCATAGTTAGCGTATTCATCATAGTTAGAAGCTCCAGCTCTATATCAAGGTCACGGTCGATATCGTCACTATCGTCACTATCATCAATATCGTCACTATCATCAATAAGAAAACCCTTAGGCTTGTTATCCAGGAACTTGTTCAGAAATACTGTAATGAAAGGAACATAGGAGTTTTTCGCTAGGTATTTGACCAAATAGGATCGTCCAGTTCCTATAGAACCTATCACTAAAATACCCCTACTAGGGGGAGGTAGGGCTAAGCGGAGCGAAAAGGGTTTTCCATGAGATGGGAAATGAAAACTATTAGCCCCCCACAAGGTTTGTGAATAAGTAATTGTCTGATAATTAGCAAGGAATATATGTCTTTCTACCAGAGGTTAATGGATAAGGTACTGGCACCTATGTTAGGCAAGAACGTACATGCCTACGTGGATGACATGGTGGTAGCTTCTCGCGATAGGAGGCAACATACAACAGATCTGGAAGAATTGATTGCCACCATCTCAAAGTATCGCCTCAAGCTGAACCCTGAGAAGTGTGTCTTTGGGGTTGAGGCGGGAAAGTTTTTAGGCTTCATGCTTACCGAGAGGGGAATTAAGGCGAACCCAGATAAATGCGCAGCCGTCATCGCTATGAGGAGCCCGACATCAGTGAAAGAAGTGCAACAACTGACAGAGCGAATGGTAGCATTATCAAGGTTCGTTTCCGCAGGAGGAGAGAAGGGGCACCCCTATTTCCAGTGCCTCAAGAGAAATAGCCGTTTTGCGTGGACCGACGAGTGTGAAGCAACATTCCTCAAGTTGAAAGAATACTTGGCGACACCACCAGTGCTTTGCAAAACAGTGGCAGGCGTGCCCCTCCGACTGTACTTTGCGGTAATGGAGTGGGCCATCAGTTCAGTACTAGTCCAGGAACAGGACCAAGTGCAGAGGCCCATCTATTTCGTAAGTAAAGCCTTGCAGGGCCCGGAGACGAGGTATCAGTCGCTGGAGAAGGCAGCATTGGCCGTGGTATTCTCGGCGAGGAGGCTCTGCCACTACTTTCATAGTTATACAGTAGTGGTAATGACGAACTTGCCCATCCAAAGGGTACTGCAGAAACCTGACGTTGCTGGAAGGATGGTTCGCTGGGCAGTGGAATTGTCAGAGTTCGATATTCAGTATGAGCCTAGGGGTTCCATCAAAGGACAAGTGTTTGCAGATTTCGTGGCAGAGCTCTCGCCAGGAGGCGTTCAAGAGGCGGAGGCAAGCTCCCAGGGGATGCTCTCAGTGGATGGGTCCTCCAATCAGCAGGGGAGTGGTGCGGGCATAGTCTTGGAGGGGCCCAACGGAGTGCTAATTGAGCAAGCCCTACGCTTCGCCTTCAAGGCAAGCAACAATCAGGCTGAGTATGAGGCGCTGATCGCTGGAATGCTCTTAGCCAAAGAAATGGGTGCACAAAGCCTGGTGGTAAAGAGCGATTCGCAGTTTATAACGGGATAGGTGACAGGGGAGTTTACGGCAAAGGACCCCCAGATGGCGGCGTACCTAAAGTATGTAGAGATGCTAAGGGGGGCTTTTGTCGCCTTTGAGCTAGTACATGTCCCAAGGGAGCAGAATGCCAGAGCTGACCTGCTTCCCAAGCTCGCCAGCTCAGGCAAGGGGGGTAGACAGAGGACAGTAATCCAAAAGACGCTCAAAGCTCCGCAAAAATTTGTGGAAGATAACAGGGTGGACGTCCTCCATGTTTGTACAGCGAGAGGAAGACCGAGGAGCCATCGTTCTTTAACTCAAGATACGATGAAGGCACCTCGCATCAGCACATATGCAGACGCAACCGAAGAAGGAAAGCAGGCGCAAGTATGCACTTTGGTCGAGAGAGACACTTGGATGACACCATACAGGCGGTACCTGGCAGACGGGATTCTCCTAGCGGAACCAGAAGAAGGTAAGAAGATTAAGAGGAACGCTGCAAGGTATACCCTGGTAGATGGGATGTTGTTCAGGCACGGGTTCACACACCCTATCCTGACCAGCGTAAGCGGCGACGAGTGCACCAGGATAATGGCTGAACTCCACGAAGGTATTTGTGGGAGCCGCGTAGGAGGAAGGTCTCTGGCTTCTAAAGTGATACGTGCCGGCTTCTACTGGCCAACAGTGAAAGAGGATTTGTGCGGCACGCCCAGCGTTGCAAGCAGTGTCAGAGGCACGCTGATTGGCACAAGGCTCCGCCAGAGGAGTTGAGATCCATATATAGTCCTTGGCCCTTTCATACGTGGGGCATCGACATCCTAGGCCCGTTCCCACTGGCGGTAAGACAGATGAAGTACTTGATTGTCGCCGTTGAATATTTCACCAAGTGGATAGAGGCGGAGCCCGTGGCCCAGATTACTGCGCACAAAGTGCAGCACTTTGTTTGGAAGAACATCGTGTGCCGCTTCGGTGTGCCTAGGCGGCTGGTACAATGGCACCCAGTTTGCAAGCCAACAGTTGAGAAATCTGTGCGCGGAGGTAGGCATCAAGCAGGTGTTCGCATCAGTCGAACACCCCCAGACAAATGGGCAAGTAGAGTCAGCGAATAGAGTTTTGCTGAAAGGACTGAAGAGAAGATTAGAGAAAGCTAAAGGGGCGTGGGCAGAAGAAGTGCCAAGGATTGTATGGGCGTACCACACCACACCCCAATCCGCCACCATGGAGACGCCTTTCAGTCTAGTATATGGGTCAGACGTGATGATCCCAGTCGAGATCCACAAAAGCTCGCCACGTTATCAGAATTTTGTGGCTGATGAATCCAATGAAGAAAGGCGAGTGAATCTGGACTTACTAGACGAAGCCAGGGAGGAAGCAACAATAAAGGCTGAGGCAGTAAAGAGAAGAGTGGAGCGACAGTATAGCTCCAAGGTGAAGCCGCGGCAATTCCAGGTTGGTGACTTAGTCATGAGGAAGGCTCACCTATATGAGCTGGAGAATAAGTTGTCTCCCAAATGGACCGGACCCTTTAGAGTCGCTGAAGCCAAGGGAATGGTTCAAACAGCCTAGAAACTTTGGAAGGAGGTCCCATTCCGCGCAGTTGGAACGCGACCAATTTGAAATTTTATTTCAGTTAAGTTATGTCAGTTAAGAATAACGAAATACAAATTGTAAAGGGGACACTCTTTTTCCCTCTCGGGGGTTTTTTAATGAGGTCACCCAAGTAAAAAAGAAGTTCAAGAAAACTTTGTCTTAGTTTTTTCTCCTCCCACTCAAAGTGTAAGACCAAAGGCTAAAGAAACAAAAGACAAAGACTCAAAGCAGTGTCAGGCGTCGCCAAGATGAGGCATCGCCAAGATAGGGCGTCGCCAAAATGAGATGTCCCCAAGGTGGAACATCGCCAAAATGAGATGTCACCAAAGTGGAACATCGCCAAGATAAAAGAGTCGTCAAGGTGAGGCGTCGCCAAACATAAGCATCGCCAAGTGGGGAGCAGACATCAAAATTCGAAGCAAGCAGTATGTCCAACATAAAGTGCAATCCGGGGGCCTAGTCCTTGAGCAGGGGATAAGGGATTCCTTCGGGACGCCCCCTCCTCGAGTATGAATAGCTACCCCCGGTATCAGGTTTTCGATAAAGGTAAAATCCAGGAGCTTAGTCCTTGAGCAGGGGTTAAGGGATTCCTTCGGGACGCCCCCTCCTCAGGTATGAATAGCTAGCCCCGGTATCAGATGTGAAGACTTCGCCTTGGTGTTTTAGACACCCTGAGGACGATACGACACTGTTGTAGTGGGCTTCTCCTCAGGCGTGGGCACCAAGCACGAAGAGATAAGGGACAAGTTGCCTTGGTGGGGCAAACAGAAACATCAATGTTTTCCAGAAAGTTTGTCGGGTATGAGGTAATTAAGATTATGTCAAAGTAATTAAGTTTACATTTCGAACGCTTTAAAGCACTTTAAACACCTTAAGCGTTTTGAACGTCTTAAAGGGCGCTGAACGTTTTATCCTTAAATGCACTTTAAGACGATTTAAATGCTAGGGGCGTTTTAAGGGGACTTGAGACGGGAGTTTGGGGGATCGGGAGTTTTTGGGAAAAAAGACACATAGATACACTCTAGTTGTTTGCTCGCGCACCCACTATACGCACAAACGATTAGGGGGAAAAAGCATTAGTTACTCAGTGATTAGACCACCTTCAGAGCATTCATTTGCGGTGCTCCGATACGGGGGGGTGTCATTTTGATGTTTCTAGCAAGCTGACTTGATCGTCAGAGTGCAAACGGCCGCGAGGGCGCCCCTTTGTTCACTTCTTTTTCAGGTACACACAGACGGTGCAGAACGAAGGTGCCTTATCTCGCGGGGATAGGCCACGCGCAAAGACGTCCTTGGTCAATCGGCCGGAACAGGTGTAATGGAAGGAGAGGGTTGCATAGAATGTACTGGCCAGACCTCAAACATCGACATCAGAGATCGGCATCAGACATTGACATCGAACATCAGTGGTCTGGTCGCGATAATGGGCCACGTAAGCGGGGCCCCAAAAATAGTAATGAGCTGACATCTAGACATAAGAACGACCTAAATCACGGGAGGGTTCATGCATGTGGTGTGTATAGTACATCTAGGTCTAGCACAAGTAAGTATTCCATAGAGGCCTCCAGGCCCATGAGCGTTAGGGTTTCCAGGGAATGCTCCATGCATGGCACGTGAATAATTAGGGCACCTATAGAACAAATGGCCCCGCAACGCTGTTGCATGAGTTGGTACCTTGGCGGCCATACTGTTAAGATTTTGCACGCCAGAAGAGGAAAGTCCTGTGCGGCGGCAGCGCTAAGATTATGCAACACGCAACAGGATACCTTGCTAGTAACCCTAATTCCACTTAAGGAAAGGTCCTCGTGGGATAGGGAAGTTAACCTAAAACCAGTCTATAAAAGGGAGTTGAGACCCCTGGTAAAGGTACGCCATTTCTAAGACTGAAATTATTTTACATACTTATTGTTTCTTAGCCCAATACTGACTTGATCGTCGGAGTGCAATCAAAAGGTAGGGCCCCCTCTATTTCAACGAAGCCATTCTCTATCACCTGAAGGAAGAACAGAAACCACCAGAAATAGGAGGAGCCACCACCTGCCTCTGAAGTCAACGGCGACTGAGTCAACCGACCAGAACATTTGATGCCCACCGTGGGGCCCGATAGAACTAGGTCCCACTCACAATAGTGTTCAGAGCCATCCAGCAACATGAGGAATATGAGACAAGGTGCATCCACACTAGAAGGACGAGACAATGTCTCCATGCAATAACTCATGGAAACCATTTACACCCTCCAGCAAGCCGTGGCGGCGTCCAAAGCTGACCAGGACAGAAATCTGACTGAGGTTCAAGCCGAACAGGCAGCCAGCCAGAACCGTTTCCAGAACAATTTGGTTGCGTCGCGAGCAAACAATGAAAAATTGCGCAGGGCCAATGAAGAACTGCCCAGACACTTACAACGCATGGGGGAGCGTACGACTGTGAGCGAACTCCGCCCATACCAGTTAGGGATCGCCCCATGCCTTTTTCCCAGGCAATTATGGACACGATAATACCAGCCAACTTCATGGTTCCAAAAATCACCTTCATAGGTGTAGAAGACCCAGAAGCCCACATCACAGCCTTCCATACCCAGATGATGATCTCGGGAGACACCGACGCCATGCACTGTAAGCTATTTATGGGAACATTCTCAGGCAAAGCGTTGGACTGGTTCATCAGCCTTCCCGATGGACACATTACCTCATTTGATCAGTTCTCAACGTTCTTCATTGAGCAGTTCATCGTCAACTAGGTTCCCCTTCCCGTGTCTTTCAATCTCTTCGACGTAAAGCAATACCAGGGAGAGCCTTGGAAAGATTTCCTGCATAGGTTTCGGGCACTGGGTGAAGCTGCACATTAAGGACGAAGACATGATGGTACACGCCTTCTGGCGAGGAGTGCTGCCAAGACCTTTCAGTGATTCTTTGATAAGGTGTCATCCAAAGACATTTAGATAGATCCGTCACCGAGCCGTTGCCCACATCGGCAAAGAGGAAGAGGTAACAGAAAAGCGCGGGAGTATTGGCCCTGCTAGACCTCGGGGAATTGGTCGTCCTCAGCCCATGAGGGTACACGAGGCCACGACAGAGCAGGGCACAGACAAAGGAAGGCGCTCCCACCAGACACAACTTTCGGATAGACCTTAAAGAGCTAATTGTTATCCCCAATGTAGCAGACAAATTGAAGTCACCCCCGAAGACCAACAGGAGACTGGGGCCCAGCAAAGACACTTGGTGCAAATTCAACCAAGCCTTTGGCCACAGCTTACGCAACTGCTTAGCGTTGGGGCACCAGTTAGACGAATTGGTAAGGAATGGCTTCCTGAAGGAGTACCTATAAGAGAACCAAGGGGCCCAGACGTCAGCAGTCCCCGTGGGAGATCAGGGGCATGAAATACCCATCCATGGAGATATCAACACAATCTCCGGAGGATTCTCGGGAGGAGGATGTACCGCCTCCCAGCGAAAGAAGTATGCTAGAGAGGTAATGGTAGTAGAAGCGGGAGAGTCCGATTAGTCCCCGGAACCCGACCTCTTCTTCTCGAAGGCTGATCTGCAGGACGTGGTTCCGCATGACAACGATCCAGTAGTGATCTCAGTGGTGACGACAGGAAGGAAAATGCACCGAGTCTTTGTCGATCAGGGGAGTTCGACGGATGTGATGTTCTTGTAAACGACTTTACGGCGGCTGCCTATATGGTTTCGATGGGGACCAGGTGGAGGTGCGAGGGCACATAAAGCTAAGGACAACTTTCACAGACGGCACCACATCCCACACAGTTGAAATAAGGTACCTTTTTGTCAACGCCCCTTCAACTTACAACATCCTTTTGGGTAGACCTACCCTAAGAAGAACAAGGGTCATAGCCTCGATGAGGCATATGAAGATGAAGCTACCCTCCCTTGGGGGAATTATGATAACAATCAAATATGACCAGAAAGCGGCAAAGAAGTGTTATAAGAATAGCCTGAAGACGAAGAGAGGGTTGTGCACCGTCACCAACCAACCCCCAAAGGGAGAGGGGGCTACCTGAATAGAGGTCGCTCGAGGAGATCGACCCGAACCTGCGGAGGAGGCACTGAAAAGGGAGATTGGGGGAAAGAAGTTCAAGCTCGGTAGATCCCTAAGTCAAGAGGCGCATAACCAGATTGTCGAGGTAATAAAGTGTACCGTCCCGGGGCATTGACCAAAAGTCAAAGTCAAAGTCAACATGTGGTGGGACCGCTCGAGAGCCCTAAAGAAGGGAAAGAAAGTCAAGAGATTGACCGCTTGGCGCATTGCCAGGTTAGGGCGTCGCCTAAGAAAGGCGTCGCCTCGCAAGGGCATCGCCCATGAAAGGCATCACTAGGTAAAGAAATAGTCAAATTAAGGCATCGACGGCGTTACCCCCGATACCCATGGGTAGGAAAGACCATGGAGGGGGCAACACCGTCGATGCCTTAATTTAAACAACAATGAAGAGAAGATAAAGGTGGCTTCAAGGCCATAAGTTCTAAGTACCAATAGGGGGTAACCTGACTCGTGAAGTACCTCTGCCACCGCTGGGAGACCCTGGGACAGATACGACCCATGAGGGGGGCCCACGCCCAGGGGAGAACCACGTGCATGGTACGAGAGAAAGGTAGATACACTCCCAAGGTGAGTGACTAGAGGTTGGGGCGCATGAGCTGGCACCCAGAAAGTCACCCCCTTATCCCAAATGCACTTCGAGAAAGGAGGGTTTGCACGATAGGTTAACCCTAAGTTGGGTTGCGGTGCAGTAGGCCCCTCCACGAAGAGTCACGATCAAGTCAAAAGAACACGTCACAATAAGCACAGAAAACATCAAGGCTTTCCTAAAAGGTTGCTAAGGTACGTGTTGATTCAGTTATGATTCGAATGTTCCAAGGAACATTTTTATACGCTTTCAATGCGCTTTAACGCGTTTTAAATACGGGAGGTGTATAAAAGAGGACCTTGGGACGTTTGAAAGGGAATCTAAGTTTTGACCTAATTGTCGTAGCATTACACAGAGCACAAACCCTAGTTGTTCCGCTGCGCACCCACTATGTGCACTAGACGATTAGGGCAACACAGTTTCAGTGATTCAGTATAGTTCTCGAGCACCTTCAGAGGGTGTGTCACCTTTGATGTTTCTCGCTAGCTGACTTCATCGTTGGAGTGCAAACGGCCGCGAGGGCACCCCTTTGTTCACTTCTTTTCAGGTAGTCACAAACGGAGGGGAACGAAGGTGCCATAGATCGTGAGGACAAGCCATGCACGAAGACGACCCTGGTGAACTGGCGGGAACATTTGGCGTCCACCGTGGGGCCCGATATAAAACATCAGTCCCACTACTCAAGTTTTTTAGTTCCAGTTCCCAAAACCCAGATAAGTTAAGAAGGTTTCCAGAAAGCCATGAACACAAGACCTACACGCTCTAGGAGTGAAGAGATGACCATGAAACAACTGGTGGGCATGATGCAAGGGCTGCAAGAAGCAATGGCGGCGTCAAAAGTGGAGCAAGAACGCATGTAGGCGGATCCCCAAGGGATCCTAACGTCCCTTCAAGCCAGGTCGTGAGACCCGCGTCTTCTCGACCCAGCCAACCGCAGCCAAATCCACGTCACACCAGCGCAGCTGTGAGGCCCGTTTCAAACTACAAGCAACTATACCCTTGGGCCTCTTCAGCCCTGCTGGGTGAGACTTCCTCCATCAACACTGATCGCGACCTCCTCCGCCTTAAGAAAGGTGACCAAGCTCACCTTTCTTTCAACAAGGAACATGATGACAAGGTATCTATGCATCCTTGTCCTCCTGGAGAGCCTATTTGCACCGATAACAAGGGGTGCGACGGTGGCCCCTTCTGCTTCATCTACACCACAATGTTCAAGAAAGTCAAGCTCCGATTTCCTTTCACCTGCATCGAGAGGGAGCTCCTGACCGAGCTTGACATAGCCCCCGCCTAGCTTCATCCCAACAGCTGGGCGTTCGTCCGGGCCTATCAAATCATCTGTGCACACTTGGGGCATCCGACTTCAGTGGACGTGTTCCTCTACCTGTTCGAGGCCAAGAACCCGGGCGATAGTCTATGGGTTAGCCTCAACGGGGTCGCTGGGAGGTCCATCCTTTCCATCATCCAGCAAACTTATAAGGAATGGAAGGGGAAATTCGTGCGCGTTCGCTGCAATGACCGAGACCCTTCCCTCCTCGACGGGTTTCCCTTGTATCGGGTGAACAAGGGAAAGAAGGAGTCGAGCTTCAGGAAGGCCAGGGGGCCAGAAAAAATGGGGGAGCTCGACAAAGATTTATGCAACTTTTGGGAAGGAGTTGCCTCTTCCAACGTGACTCTGCCTACTTCCTCCATCATCACCTACGAGTTTCTCGAAGGCCAACTGGATGTTCACATAGGTTTGTCCTTAAGTCTTTGAGTTCCTCTAGTTCAAACTTGCATCACCCTATCCTTACTTTGATGTTGCTGTTCTGATTTGCGTATGGTTTTAACTTTTTCCACGCATTGACTTACACTGTTTATCTCCTTGTGCATTATTAACTGTCGAATCTTTGTGCTGGTTGGTAACTGTTGGCTGCTTTATGCAGATATGATGCTGAGGAAGGATAGGATGGCTGAGCTACGCTCCATAGCCAAGCTCCACAATCTTGCGATGGGCTCCCAAACTGTCCCAAACTCTGTCGCGGAGATCGCCGCTGCCCAAGGCCAGTCTCCGCCAGTTAGCCCGTCCAACGCTGTTGCTCTTCCCGCCCTTGAGCGAAAAAAACTACCACCCAAAAGGGCTAAGAGGAAAGCCCCCAGGGTTGTATCAGACGAGGAAGCGGTCGAGAGCACCAAGGATGGGCTGATTTGTAAAAGGAGAAGGGGAGTTGCAATTGAGCCACCAGCAGCTGAGGTTGCCCCTCCTGACTACGCCGAGAATCCCCCCAGTGCCTCCATGCCCTTTGAGTCCGCTGGGGACGTTCTCGCCTCCAACACCTCAGTTGCTGAAGCTGCGCCTGAACAGCTTGCTGATACACAAGGTTCCTCCCAGGCTGCAACAGAACTACCAGCCTCACCACCACGCCTCGAGGCTCCCCTCGCCATCCAACCTTGCAAGGGTGGTGGTGAGCACCAACCCCTACCTCCTCCTCCAACACCGGGCCTTCCAACTTCCCTCCAGGAGGCCTTGAAATCTTTCAACGTGCGCCTACACGCCATGGCCGACGAATGCCTTCCTCAAATCGTCGCTGAAGGGCTAAAAGGCTCTCTGGACAAACTTGAGCTCAATTACCGCGTCCATCAGGAGGTGGCAAGCACCGCGAGAGCCGAAGCCGAGAAGGTCAAATGCGACATGATGATGCAAAGCTTAGAGTTCTCGCGGGTAGAAAATGCTCTCAACAAAGAGCTCCTAAGCTTGCGTGAGGACAAGAAAGAACTGCGCAAGAAACTGCACGACAAGCTTCAGGACGCCGTTGAGCTGGAGAGCAAAATCGTTCGTATGAGGAAGCGAATCGCAGCTCTAGAGGAGGCCTGAAGGACCGACGCGGATCAAATGGCCAAATTGGAGAAGAGGTCGATCGAACGGGAAACTCTTCTGGGCAAAGTTGAACAAGATCGGGATAAGGCAAACAAAGAATTGAGTGAAACGGCTACCGAGCTTGCCCGAGTTCGTGAAGAGAGCAGCGGGTTCAAGCAGAAAGTCGACGAGCTTGAGCTTGAAATCACCTGGGTTCGCGGGGAGAACAACGAGCTTCAACTTGAAATCACCCAGGTTCATGAAGAGAACAACGGGTTCAAGGCGAAGATCGACGAGCTTCAGCTTGAGGCTGCCCAAGTTCTTACTTCCGGTTTCAGAGCAGCTTTTGGAGCAGTTCGCCTGTAAATTTCCCGATCTTGACCTATCCAAATTTTCTTTGTACAACAAGGTGGTGGATGGCAAGATCACGCCTCCGACTTAATTGTTGTTTCCATCCGCCACTTCATCTTCACCGCCTTTGGAAATCTTGTATTTATTTTTGACTTATATGTAATAATTTTCATTCTGCTCAAACTGTTTGGATACATATAAATACGCGCATGGTTTCGCCTTTATCTGTTGTGTAATCATCTGATATAACTGACTTTTGTCTTAAAGAAATCAACTTAGCACCAACTGGTGCTTAATTCTGTGAAGATCAACTGAACTGAACAAACTATTAGCTCGTAACAATAACACTTAATGCAAGATCACTTACTCGGCAGTAGGCTTGGGTCAATCTTAATATCTGAAATATCGTTCGCTTGAACTGCTAAGTGTCATGCACATTTTTGTGTCATCACCTAGAACTCTGCTAGCTTAGTTCTCGCCATGTACCTCTTCTTTCGAGCTTCGACCACAAAGCCATAGGCTTCCACGGAATCTATTTTCCTTTTAACTGTCAATGCGTCCTCTGTGGAGCTGCCTCATATCTTGAGCTATCAAGTTTGCTCATTCTGAAGGGGGGGGGGGGAGGGCTACCTTCAACGGATTCCCCTCTGCCTTCCCCGAGCCTTTACTCTGAAACAACTTGACCTTGATCATTGTTCCCTCATCTGGGGGCAGAGCTGCCTTTCAGATCCCTCTCCGCCTCCCTGAATTTTAGAACGATGATCCAGGTAGCGAGGTGTCCTTTACGAACCTACCTCAGCCAGCCTGTAACCTCTTCCACCCTCTGCGCCACACCTGGACTCGTTCAAGACGAGAAGGATTTTAACTACCTTCACAACACCCGCAAGCGTGGAGGCTTTAACTGGCCTTACTAGGTCAATATTGATGTTTCACTCAAGGGAAAAGGAGTCTTCTACCGACCTTCCTTTCCTGCACTTAAGATCATTAACACCCCTGACCTTTAAGTCTCATCTTGCCTGAACTCACTCGAGGGTGAGAAGGACTTTTCCTGATGCCTCAACTTGCCCAGGGGTTACATCTCCTCTTCCCTTAGATGAACTGAGGACTTTCAACTTGCCTCAATTCACTTACGCAAAGAGGTCTTATGATCTGCTCTTGCCTGTACTCGCTCAGGGCGAGGAGGACTTTAATCTTTTCTCGCCTACACTCGCTCAAGGCGAGGAGGTCTTTTTAATCTCTTTGTCGCCTACACTCGCTCGAGGCTAAGAGGTCTTTTCGATCTCTTTCTCGCCTGATGGCGGTCAGAAAGTTTTATACTTGTGCCTCCGATCGCCAGTAGGTGATGAGGGTTTAAAACTTCATACTTTGAAAACTTTGTACTGGATGCATGCGACAAAGTCCCTTTGCGAAAACTTAAAAAACGACGAGCATGCAAACTTAATAACTAGGAAACTTCGATAAACTTCAAAACCTTCTTTATTGGGTAGCCTCATTAAAACTATCCTTAGGGAAAAAGAGTGCCCCCTTGAAAAATTGTTTAAACTGAAACATCTTAAACTGTTCGAGTTAATTACTACTTACAATGCCTTAACTGTAATAAAACTTGAGATGGGTGGCGTTCCAAGTGCGAGAAATCGCCCCTCCTTCCAGCGTCTCCAAGTGCTAGGCGCCGTTCCCGAGTGCTTCGGTTATTCTAAACGGTCCTGTCCATTTGGGTGATAACTTGTTCTCCATCTCGTACTGGTGGGCCTTCCTCATCACCAGGTCACCATCTCTGAATTGCCTCTGCCTTATTTTGGAGTTGTACTTACGCTCAACTCTTCTCTTTACTACCTCAGCCTTTACCCATGCTTCCTCCCTGACCTCGTCCAGCAAATCCAAGTTCATTCTCCTTTCTTCGTTCGAGTCTTCTGCCACGAAGTTCTGGAATCTTGGTGAGCTTTCCTGGATTTTGACTGGAATCATCGCATCGCATCCATACACTAAGCTAAACGGGGTTTCATGGGTTCCCGATTGATCGGTGGTATGATATGCCCACACTATGCGGGGAACTTCTTCAGCCCAAGACCCCTTGGCCTTCTCGAACCTCCTCTTTAAGCCTCTCAGCAGAACCCGATTAGCGGACTCCACTTGCCCATTCGTTTGTGGGTGCTCCCCAGAAGCAAACACCTGTTGTGTCCCGATGTCCTCGCACAACTTCTTCAACAGGTGACTTGCAAACTGAGTCCCATTATCTGATACTAAACGCTTGGGCACACCAAAACGACACACAATATTCTTCCACACGAAACTCTGGATTTTGTGCGCGGTGATCTGGGCTACTGGTTCTGCCTCAATCCACTTCGTGAAGTACTCGATCGCCACAACCAAATACTTCATTTGCCTGATCCCCAACGGGAAGGGCCCCAAAATATCGATTCCCCACGTGTGGAACGGCCAGGGGCTGTAGATTGACTTTAACTCTTCTGGGGGTGCCTTATGCCAATCGGCGTGCTGCTGGCATTGCTTGCAACGCTGGGCGTATCTCTTACAATCTTCCCTCATTGTGGGCCAGTAATATCCTGCGCGGACAGTCCTTGTTGCCAGAGCTCGACCCCCGATGTGGCTCCCACAAATCCCTTCGTGGAGCTCAGCCATAATTCTCGTGCACCTCTCTCCGTGTACACATACAAGAAGAGGGTGTGTAAATCCGAACCTGTACAGCTCGCCATCGATGAGGATAAACTTGCTGGAGCTCTTCTTTATCTTTTTGGCCTCTGTTGAGTCCATTGGAAGCACGCCATCTGCCATGTAGTGCTGGTATGGCGTTATCCACGTATCTGGTTCATGGATAGCGCAAACTTGCATCGTTTTTACCTCTTCCGCTGGGCGCGCTCTGACCCTCGACGTCCTCAAAGTCTCTTGTGTTAGAAATCTATGGCTCCTCGCCGTCCTTTCCATCGATCTGCAAACATGAAGAACCCAGTGATCTGTCACGAATGCTCTAGGTGTCTTCAAAGTTTCTTGAATAACAGTCCTCTGTCTGCCCCCCTTGTCCGAACTGGCGAGCTTGGCTAGCAAGTCAGCTCGGGCATTCTGCACCCTTGGCACGTGCACCACTTCAAACAAAACAAAGGATCTCCTTAACTCTTGCACGTACTCCAGGTAAGCTGCCATCTGCGGATCTTTGGCTTGGAACTCGCCGGTTACCTGCTCAGTGACCAACATCGAATCACTCTTGGCCATCAGCACCTTTGCCCCCATCTCTTTGGCCAACAGAATACCGACGATCAAAGCCTCATACTCCGCTTGATTGTTGCTTGCTTTTAAGGCAAACCTCAGAGATTGCTCTATCAACACACCGTTGGCTCCCTCCAAAATAACCCCAGCCCCGCTACCCAGCTGGTTAGACGACCCATCCACCGAGAGCACCCAACGAAAATCATCCCCGACGTTTTGCACTATTTCGGAAGATAGCTCGACCACAAAATCAGCGAAGATTTGCCCTTGATCGGTCCCCGGGCCTCATACTTGATGTCGAATTCCGACAACTCAACCGCCCATTTCACCATCCTCCCAGCCGCATCTGGTTTCTTCAAAACCTTCTGGATGGGCAAGTCAGTCATTACCAACACTGTAAAACTCTGGAAGTAATGGCGCAGCCTCCTCGCCGAAAATACAACCGCCAGCGCCGCCTTCTCTAAGGCCTGATACCTCACCTCTGGGCCTTGCAACACTTTGCTGACAAAATAGATGGGCTTATGGACTTGATCTTGATCCTGGACGAGCACCGCGCTTATCGCCCTCTCAGTTATGGAAAAATACAGCCTGAGGGGTGTCACCGCTTGGGGTTTGCAAAGAACTTGTGGGCTCGCCACGTATTCTTTGAGCTTTATAAAAGCTTCTTCACACTCCTTCATCCAAACAAACCTGTTATACCTCTTTAAGCATTGGAAGTATGGGTGGCCCTTCTCTCCACTAGTGGATACGAATCGGGACAGCGCGGCCATCCGCCCCGTAAGCTGCTGCACCTCCTTCACAGTGGCAGGACTCCTCATCGCTAAAACGGCGGCACACTTGTCGGGATTGGCCTCAATTCCCCTCTCCGACAAGAGAAATCCCAGAAATTTCCCTGCCTCCACCCCGAAAATACACTTCTCAGGATTCAGTTTCAGCTTGTATCTGGCTAT
Organism: Phaseolus vulgaris; assembly: GCF_000499845.2. Lineage (NCBI taxonomy): Eukaryota > Viridiplantae > Streptophyta > Magnoliopsida > Fabales > Fabaceae > Phaseolus > Phaseolus vulgaris. Next base: position 22,729,696 of record NC_023757.2, read on the forward strand.
CGTAACGAACAACTCTTCTAGATCGGCAATGTGCCTGCTCTTTTCCAGGGACGTTACGACCATGTCGTCAACATAGGCCTGCACACTCCTCCCGAGCATAGGGGCGAGCACCTTGTCCATCAGCCTTTGGTACGTGGCCCCCGCATTCTTCAGCCCGAAGGGCATCACCTTGTAGCAATAGCACGATCTTTCAGTCATGAAAGCAGTCTTTTCTTAATCCATGGGGTGCATTTTGATTTGGTTGTATCCTAAGAAGGCATCCAAAAAACTGAGCAACTTGCACCCTGATGCACTGTCTACCAGGGCGTTTATACTTGGTAAAGGATAAGAATTCTTTGGACAGGCCTTATTCAGATCTGTGAAGTCAACACACATCCGCCATTTCCCGCTGCTCTTCCTGACCAGAACGACGTTGGCGAGCCATTTTGGATATTGGATCTCCCTGATGTGGCCTGCTACAAGGAGTTTCTGCGTTTCGTCTTTAATCGCCTGCCTCTTTTCCTCGTTGAACTTTCTCCTTCTCTGGCGGATGGGCCTGACTTGGGGATCCATTGTTAAACGATGGCACAGGAAATTGGGGTGGATTCCCGGCATGTCTGCAGCAGACCATGCAAAAGCATGCAGGTGTCTACTTATCACCTTGGCGATTTGGTCCTGTGTCTCGCTGTCTAAGGTTTTCCCCAGTTTAAACGTCTTGCCGTTGGTCTCCCTCTCAAGCCATTCCTCCATCGGCTTAGGCTTCTTCTCGCTGGTGATCAGCGCCCTCGCGCTACCTGATTCCCTGGCGGTCTCCGGGCAGTTTCTCTCTTCCTCCACCCGGGCGGCGCTCTCGGACCTCGCCCCGATATCCTCCATTGGCACATCGCCCTCGACGGCCACCTCTAGCGCCGTATCCGCAACTCGCCGGTTTTCGTGCTCAGGCACCACGCCAGGGGGCGGTGTTGTGGTTACATGGCATACAGATATCTTGTTCTTGAGGCTGTTCTCATAGCACTTCTTCGCCTCCTTTTTGTCAGAACAGATGGTGATGATCAGCCCTTCCATGGATGGTAGCTTGACCTTCATGTGCCTTGTTGAAGGCACAACTCCTGTCCTGTTGAGGGTTGGTCTTCCCAACAGGATGTTGTATGCCGACGGAGCGTTCACGACAAGATACCTGATCTTCTCTGTTCGTGAGGCCAAGCCATCTGTGAACGTCGTCCTTAACTCAATATATCCCCTAACCTCCACTTGATCACCGAAAAACCGTACAAGCAGCCCCCATATGGCCTCAGTTGGTCGGGGGATAATTGTAACTTTTCAAAAGTCGGCCAAAACATCACATCTGTCGAGCTTCCTTGATCGACCAGCACCCGGTGGACAGTCCTTCCCGCCGTGACAAGCGAGATCACAATAGGGTCGTTGTCGTGAGGCACAACGTCCCTAAGGTCTCCTTTGGAGAACGTGATGTCCACGTCGGGTGAGTGATCCTCAAAAACTTCCACCGACATTACCGACCTTGCGTACTTCTTGCGCTGCGATGCAGTACACCCTCCACCTGAGAATCCACTGGCTATGGTGTGGATCTCACCGTGAATGGGCACCTCGTGCTGCTGTCCCTCATTTCCCGCCGGTTGGGAACCTGTTGATTGGCCCGCTTGCTTCTCCAGCAAGTAATCTTTCAAGAATCCACACTTGACCAACTCGGCGAGCTGGTATCCCAAAGCCAAACACGAGTTGATAGAGTGGCCAAAGCTCTTGTGGAACTCACACCACGCGTCTGGTAGCAGGGAACAACCGGCGGCTAACGCTGTGGAGAGGGAGATTAGCGGCAAAACGTTTACGTTAGGAAGTTTGCTGAGCCCAGAAGAACAGGAAGGGGTGGCAGAAGTGATTTCACGCCACTTGGATGCTTTCGCATGGTTCGCCTCGGATATGCCCGGCATCGACCTTGATTTCCCGTGTCATCACCTCAGCATAGACGCCACGGTCCGCCCCGTGCGCCAAAGATGGAGAAAGTTTAACGAAGAGAGGCAGCAGGTGGTGAAGGATGAAACGCAGAAGCTGTTGAGTGCTGGCCACATCAGGGAGATTCAATACCCTGAGTGGCTAGCCAACGTCGTCTTGGTGAAGAAGGCGAATGGGAAGTGGAGGATGTGCGTGGACTTCACGGACTTGAATAAGGCGTGCCCGAAGGACTCGTACCCGCTACCCAGCATCGACGCGTTGGTGGATAGTGCATCCGGCAACAGGGTGCTGAACTTCCTGGACGCATTCTCGGGGTACAACCAGATCAAGATGCACCCGAGAGATGAAAGTAAAACTGCATTCATGACGGAGACTTGCAGTTACTGTTATAAGGTGATGCCTTTTGGGCTGAAAAACGCGGGCGCCACATACCAAAGGCTAATGGACAAGGTCCTGGCGCCCATGCTAGGGAGGAATGTGTACGCCTACGTGGATGACATGGTGGTGGCGTCGCAGGATAGGGCACAGCACATGGCAGACCTGGAGGAGTTGTTCGTCACAATATCCAAGTACCGCCTCAAGCTAGACCCTGAAAAGTGTGTCTTCGGGGTAGAGGCCGGTAAGTTTTTGGGTTTTATGCTCACAGAGAGGGGGATAGAAGCGAACCCCGACAAATGCGCAGCGATTATCGCCATGCGAAGCCCGACGTCGGTAAAGGAAGTGCAGCAGCTGACAGGGCGGATGGCGGCACTCTCAAGGTTTGTTTCCGCCGGGGGAGAAAAGGGGCACCCATATTTCCAGTGCCTCAAGAGAAATAGTCGCTTTGCATGGACTGACGAATGCGAAGCGGCTTTCACTAAGTTAAAAGAGTACCTGGCGACGCCACCGGTCCTCTGCAAACCAGTAATAGGTGTGCCCCTCCGGCTATATTTCACGGTAACGGAGCGGGCTATCAGCTCTGTGTTAGTCCAGGAGCAGGACCAGAGTCAAAAGCCCATCTATTTCGTGAGCAAGGCAATGCAGGGCGCTGAGACGAGATACCAGGCGCTGGAGAAGGCAGCGTTAGCAGTGGTGTTTTCAGCCAGGGGGCTCCGTCATTACTTCCACAGCTTTACGGTGGTAGTGATGACAAACCTCCCTATACAGAAAGTGCTGTAGAAGCCTGACGTGGCGGGAAGAATGGTGAGCTGCGCGGTGGAGCTGTCAGAATTTGACTTTTAGTATGAGCCTAGAGGATCCATCAAAGGGCATGTGTACGCAGATTTTATAGCGGAACTCTCGCCCGGAGGTGAGCAAAAGGTGGAGGTGGGCTCGCAGTGGTTGCTCTCGGTTGATGGCTCTTCCAACCAACAAGGGAGCGATGCGGGAATAGTCCTGGAGGGACCCAACGACGTACTGATTGAGCAAGCTCTGCGCTTCGCCTTTAAGGCAGGTAATAATCAAGCGGAATACGAAACTCTGATCGCAGGATTGCTCCTGGCCAAGGAGATGGGCGCACAGAACCTCCTGGTGAAAAGCGATTCCCAGCTGATTACTGGGCAGGTGTCGGGTGAGTTCCAGGCGAAGGACCCACAGATGGCGGCGTATCTAAAATACGTCCAGCTATTGAAGGGAGCATTCAACGCTTTTGAGCTGGTACATGTCCCAAGGGAGCAGAATGCCAGAGCTGACCTGCTTGCCAATCTGGCCAGCTCAGGCAAGGGGGGTAGGCAGAGGACAGTGATCCAAGAGATGCTCAAGGCTCCGCGTAAATTCGTGGAAGATAACAGGGTGGATGTCTTCCAGACTTATACAACAAGAGGAAGGCCAAGGAGTCATCGCTCTTTGACCCAAGATACGCTGAAAATGCCCCGCATCAGCACGTACGCGGATATGCCTGAAGAAGGAAGGCAAATGCAGGTATGTGTCCTAGCCGAGGGAGACACCTGGATGACGCCATACAAACGGTACCTGGCGGATGGGGCTCTCCCAGGGGAGCCGGAAGAGGGTAAGAAGGTCAAGAGAAATGCCGCAAGATATACTCTGGTGGACGGAGTGTTGTTCAGGCACGGTTTCACTCACCCTATCCTAACGTGTGTAAGTGGCGACGAGTGTACCAGGATAATGGCGGAGCTCCACGAAGGCATTTGCGGGAGCCACGTAGGGGGAAGGTCCTTAGCCTCCAAGGTGATACGCGCATGGTTCTTCTGGCCAACAGTAAAAGAGGACTGCGCGCAACACGCCCAGCGCTGCAAGCAATGCCAAAAGCACGCTGACTGGCACAAGGCGCCGCCAGAAGAACTGCGATCCATATATAGCCCGTGGCCTTTTCATACCTGGGGAATCGACATTTTGGGTCCGTTCCCACTGGCGATAAGGCAGATGAAGTATTTGATCGTTGCCATCGAGTACTTCACCAAGTGGATAGAGGCAGAGCCCGTAGCACAAATCACTGCGCACAAGGTACAACACTTTGTGTGGAAGAACATTGTGTGTCGCTTTGGCATACCTAGGCGCTTGATATCCGATAATGGGACCCAGTTTGCCAGTCAGCAGTTGAGAAATTTGTGCGCTGAGGTAGGTATCAAGCAAGTGTTCGCATCAGTCGAACACCCCCAGACCAACGGGCAAGTGGAGTCAGCAAACAGAGTCCTGCTGAGGGGGTTAAAGAGGAGGTTAGAGAAAGCCAAAGGGGCGTGGGCGGAGGAAGCACTAAGGATCGTATGGGCATACCACACCACGCCCCAATCTTCTACCATGGAGACGCCTTTCAGTTTGGTGTATGGGTCGGATGCGATGATCCCCGTAGAAATACATGAAAGCTCGCCACGCTTTCAAAACTTTGTGGTTGAAGAATCCTGTTCCGTCCGGTTGACCTGAGACGTCTTCGTGCGCGACCTCAACTGTCAGCTAGGGACTCCTTCCCACTGGTTACCCGGGAATTCCTGTAAAGAACGACAAAAGGGCGCCCTAGCGGCCGTTTGCACTCCGACGCTCAAGTCAGCCAACAAGAAACACCAAAAACTATGCACCTCCGTATCGGAGCACCGCGTATGGCACTCTGAAGGTGGAAAAAAGGACACTGTTTCTAGTGTATATTTTCTCCTTCTGGCCAAAATCCTTCCCTAGTCCCTTGTGCGTAACCTCAAGGCCCGAGCAAGCAACTAGAGTGTTTCTGGAAAATTAGCCAAAAGTTCGAACCCTGTTTCCAACATTCTCGGCGCCATTTAAACTACCCAAGCATTTAAAGCGCCTTAAAGCGCTTTTAATCATAAAACGTAACACACTTAATTAACGCGTCTAATTAGAAAACGTAGCGCATTTAAGACGTTGAAACGCTTGGGAGCCTTTATAGTACCTTAAACGCTTGAAACAGAAACTGTATTAAATGACTTTAATTACCTGGTCCCTGACTAAATGGTGTTTCTGTTCTGACCTGGCTGTCGTACACGTGGAGGGCCTCACAGCGCCTTGACCCCCTCTGGGGACGTTTCTACGTGTGAGTCCTCCTACTTAGGAGTGCTACTGCGCAAGGGGTGACTTTTTGGGTGCCAACTCATGCCCCCAATCATCTAGTCACACACTTTGAGAGCGTATCTGCCTTCCTCTCGTACCCTGCACCTGGCTACCCTGGGCGTGACCCTCCCCTTCAGTCGTATCTGTCCCAAAGGCGTCTCTGGGGCGGCAGGGGTACTTCACGAGTCAGGCTGCCCTACACAGGTGCCATCACTATGGCCTTGAAGCCACCTTTTCCTTCTTTTTATCACTACCCCGAATCATCGGGACCTGAGGCCTTCCCACGGCGTCGCTCCCTCCATGGTCTTTCCTACCCATGGGTATCGGGGAACCACACTGTGATTGCCTTGCCTTAGTGATATTTGATCTTGGCGACGCCCTGGTTGGGCGACGCCTTCACCTAGGCGACGCTTCCTCTTGGCGACGCTGGCACTTGGCGTCTCTTCACCTAGGCGACTCCTTGTGTTGACTTTGACTCCTGGCGTTGACTTTGACCTTGACTTTGTCAACGCCCGGATACGGGACGGTACACAAGCCCCCCAGTCTTAAGCCGAAGACTTGTCTTCAGCGCAAAGACTAAGGCCTCGCCCACGTCGTCCACGTACCACCCTGATGACGTGTCATTCCCTGCTGACTCAACAATTCTCGAATTATCGACGTGACACTCTCTGAACCATAGGGGTGCTCTTAATGGCTGATTGGATATCCTCTGAAGCGGGGAAAATAACACCTTTTCGGGCTACGCTTAATCGTGTGCCACGTGGCTCATCACACGGCCAGCCTCTAGGGTCTCTTGCGCTCCCCTTGGGCGCTTAATCCTTTGACACGCAGCACGATCTCACGGCTCCTGATTAGCGCCTCTTGGGCTGCAAAATGTAACGTTCAAGTTACCCCAAACCCCGCGCTCACACCACTGTTACATCCATTCTCTCTACATCTCCGCACTGTTCATCGTCTTCAACCCTTTCCCTGCGACTCCTGCTCTTTCCTTCGTGCTCTCCCCCCTCCCTTACTACAATAACAAAGGCATGATTTTTGCACATCCCGACTCTTCTCCTTCATCACATTGCATAGTTTATTGAACTGCCTGGGACTGTTTACGTTTATGCATTACTGTGTTCTTCCGCTTCTCCTTTCTTCTCTGTTCCCTTCTCCTTCTCTCTGGGTTTTCTCGTTTGGGTGGTATTTCCTGGGGTTTTACCCCCTTTTCTGTCTTGGCATCACTTTGTTAAAAACCTTTTTCCTTCTTCTTTCTCCAGCTATTTATTCACACCATGACGCGCCCGAACTCCCAGTCTGGTTCTCCCCCCAAGTCCAATTATAAAGCCTTCTATACATGGGCCCCCGACGAGCTTTTGAACGAGTGCACCATCCTGACATCCTTTCAGGACCTGGAGAATCATCGTGGGGATCCCCACCTGTATAACTTTAATGCTTTCTGCCGCACACATGATGCGCACATCTCCGTTCGTCCCGGCCGACCGGGGGAACCTGTGTGTGTGGATGACAGACCTAGAAAGGGTAGTCCCTTCTTCTTCATGTACCAGACGGTGTTTAAACGCGTCGGGGTGCGCCTCCCATTCACCCCCTTTGAGAGGGAACTCCTCACCGAGATTAACACAGCCCCCGCCCAGCTCCATCCCAACAGCTGGGCATTTGTGAGGGGTTTTCAAATTCTCTGCGGGCACCTGGGCATCCTTCCTCCCGTGGATGTTTTCTTGCATTTCTTCGAAGTGAAGGAATAGGGGAAAAGCTTTTGGGTAAGCTTCTCCGGGATCGCGGGCAGGATCATCCTCTCCCTCTTCCAGAACTCCTATAAAAACTGGAAAGGAAAGTTCTTCAGGGTGTGCAGCGCCAAGCACGACCCCACAGCCTTAGACGGTTTTCCCCGTACTGGACGGAGCACCCTAAGCTGCTCAGGGCCAAAGCCTTGGATGAGCTATCCCCTGCTGACAGGGAGGTATGCAAGGCCTTGGCTGCCCTGGGGATCGTCTTCGATACATTAAAGCTTATCGCGAGCGAATACAACGCTCACGCCCTGACCACATATTTTGGTAGGGAGACCCTCCCCTTACCATCTTTTGTTATCTGTACCTTGCTACCAGATGTTTGTTCCTCTGGCCTCTTCCACCTGTTTTCCATTGTACCATGTGATTCGCGTCTCACGTTTCTACGCGTTTTGTGATTTTGCATAATTGTTTTTGCTTTGACTTCTGCTGCTTGGTTCATCTGAATGCAGGATCGGTGATGGGCGCCTCCAAAAGGATGATGCTGGCGAAGGCGATAAAGGACGCTCATGCTACCAAAGCGGCGCCTCTTCCGCCCCTACTGCTGACCCGAACCCCCCATCAACCCTGCCTCTGCCACCACCGACCCCTACTGAAGCTCCACTAGGCTCATCCTCACCGTCCCCACATAGCCCTGAGGCGCTTCAGACTCCCGGCTCTTCTCTCCCATTGCCGCCGTTCCTCTGGCCGTGGCCTCATCGCCGGCCCCAACCCCCCTCGAAAAAGGGAAACGGGTCTTGGAGATCATATCCGACAATGAGGACTCGGATGGCGTGGCGCCTTTCAAGAGGAGGAAATCTGCAAGGGTTCCCCTCCTACCGGCGGCGTCGCCCCAGGGAGAGGATTCTTTCAGGGACAACCCTCCCAGCGCTACTTCCCTTCCCCCCACAACCGTCCAAGAGGATATAGGCGAAGGCGCCGAGTCTGCTCCACCTCCGCCACCGGCAGAGGTCTCTGCTTCTCCTGCCCCCGTCGCTGCCGCTCCCGATTTTTATGCCATCCCTTATCCAATCATGCATTTGATGAGGGGCTTTAGTGGTGGAACAATGCCAGAGGGCTCCGACAGGAAGGAGGGCATGCCTTTCTACTTGGGGGCCTTCTTGGCGGTGGCCCTTGAATGGCGCGCCCAGGCCAGAAACGCTGTTCTGCAAACTCAAACCCTCCAGGCCTTGGAAACAAGGGTAGCTGCCCTGGAGGAGGAAAAGAAGATTCTGGGACGCCAAAACGAAGCTTACCAAACCACCCTGAAGCAGGTGCAAGAGTCCAAATCAGGGGCTGAAGAACAACTGGCAGAGGCGGTAGAGCTCCAGGCCGACTTCTACGCTCGGGAAGTTGCCCTCAAAGTTCAGGTATCGAGCCTTCAAGACATAGTCGAAGCTTACGAAGAAGTTCAAAAGGACTTGAAGGACCGCTGCTGTGAGCAAGCTAACGAGATGGAGCGGATGGAGGGGGAAATGGCTACCCAGGCCAAAGCTGTGGGCCTTCTCCAGGTTGACTACGACAAACTGCAGGTCGAGGTCAGCCGACTCCGTGTGGAGAAGGAGGCTTTGGAGAAGCAGGTAGCTTCTGGGGACGCGACCATTGAGGAGCTAGAGAAGGACAAAAGGACCCTCATCCAGGACATGGCGGGCACTTTCGAGGAGGGATTCTAGGAGGCTCTGGCCCAAGCTGTCTGCATGAATCCAGGGATCGACATTTCCAACTGCGATTCCACTCACCACATTGTTGATGGAAAAGTCGTACCCTGGAACTGGACGATTGAACCACCACCCTCGACCATCACTTTATTCATTTACACTTGTTTTAAACTTCTTTAATAAACTTGTAATTCTTTGAATTGACTGCACTTTCTTCATAACTTTGGGTTTTTGCATGATTACTTTCGTGCCATTGCGATATAGAATTCCGCCTGTGTGATTTTACTTTCGTTCTTGGCCTTTACGTGCTTTGGTTGTTTTTCCTGTACTATACCCGTTTCTTTCACTGCGTTGGGCGGCCTTGTATGCCCAAGGAAGGTCACGCGTCGATGCCCACGCCCATGGAGAGGCTTGCCTAATGGGGCCGTATCGTCCACGGGGTGTCTCTAACACCAAAGCGATCCGTCCCTTGATTCTTAGTGCCCGGCGCCCACGCCTAAGGAGAGGCCTGCTACAGCAGCGTCGTATCGTCCCCGAGTGTCTAAAACCCCTGAGTGCTCTTGGGGGGGGGGGGGGTCGTTCCCTCCATGGTCTTTCCTTCCCATAGGTATCGGGGAACAACCCTGCTAGTGATTCGCTGGCATTTAGCGATCTCGTCTCCCTCCACAGTCTTTCCTACCTGTGGGTATCGGGGAGGCGACGCCATTAAACTAGCTTTGACCTCTTCGATTTCGTCTCCCTCCACAGTCTTTCCTACCTGTGGGTATCGGGGAGGCGGCACTACTGATACCTGGGTTGGCGACGCCGGCAACGTCTCATGCTGGCGTCGCCGGCACCTTTTGCGCCTTTCTTGGCGATGCCTCGGGCGTCTCATGCTGGCGACGCCTCGGGCGTCTCATACTGCCGTCGCCTTGGCCGTTATCTTTACCTTGGCATTGACTTTGACCTTGGCCCTGGTCGACCCCTGAGGATAGCGAAGAGCTCAAGGTTTCGCCTGTGCCATCCACGTGGCGCTTCTTGCATGGCTGATGGGACGTTCAGTCACTCGACTTGGTCCTGACTCCTATTGTGCCCCTGACCCACTCTCGACGACGCATCGTACCCTTGGGCACTCTGTCGATACGACTTTTTCTGAGTTGAACCAGTGGTGCCAAGGCCATCCTTCCCTCCTCTGCCACGTGGCTCGATCGTGCGGTGCATCCATTCGCGTCGTTTAGCGCTATAACTGCAATACTTCCATTTGCGTCGTTTGGCGCTCTAACCGCAATATTTAATTCTTCAAAACTTTGAAATTGTCCTCATCATTTTTGCGCTTTTCGTAACCTACTTGCACCCTTTCTATTCTCGTGAAGAGTTTCTCCAGTGTTTGTTCCCACTTGCGTTTTACCCTTGCCAAAACTTCAAACCTCCTTGATTCTGTTCAAGAATGTCTTCTCGTGCTACTCCCCCCAGGGTCAACCCCAAGGACCTGTATACTTGGGCTTCGAGCGAGCTTCTTGACGAATGCTCATGCTTACTCTTCACCAGGGCCATAAGGGAACACAAAGGGGATTCATGCTCCTATAATCACCGTGCCTTCGCGAGGAGGCACGACGACGACATTGCTGTGCTCCCTTGCACTCTAGGGGAGCCGGTATGTGGAGACGAACGGGCCAACGACGGGGTCCCCTTCTTTTAATTCTATCAGGTGGTTTTCAAAACCATTGGCGTGCGCCTGCCCTTCTCCAAGTTTGAGAAGGAACTGCTGACGGAGATCAATGCCGCTCCGGCCCAGTTATATCCCAACAGCTGGGCCTTTGTCAAGGCCTTTGACATCCTTTTCGGGTTTCTGGGTTGTGCACCCTCGGTTGCCATCTTTCTTCACTTCTTTGAGGTGAAGAGGCAAAGGAACAACCTCTGGGTAACTCTCAGTAACGTTCCTGGCAAAGTTCTCCTGACCCCCTTCCAAAACTCATTTACTGGGTGGAAAGGCCGGTTCTTCAAGGTCTGCTGCTCTGATCTCGTTCCCTCCGCCCTGGATGGTTTTCCACTGTACTGGGTGAGGGAGACGAGGGCCCTCAAATCCAAACCCTTCAAGAAGCTCGCCTCGAATGACCAGGTGGTTTGCCGGATTCTCGCTGAGGCGGGAGGTTTTGACTCCGCCACCTTGAGAAGTATATAGGTATGAGTCACTGCCCTAGAAACTTCCGTCTTTATCGTTCTCTATCTGGGTGTGTTTTGCTTCATGGTGTCTCTGACACGTTCATCTTCCTTGGCGTAGGTTCGAAAATAAACCAAGAGCGGAGGACGCGACTTACCCGAGCTCTGCAGAATGAGAACGGGGCTTCGTCTTCTTCCCGTGCTGACTCCGATGGCCACTGAAGAGTGGTTATTTTCGTGTTTTTGCATGAGTTGTAATGTTTGCCCTATTCGCATTACTCCCATTTGTATCGAACACCGCTTGTAACATCAACTTTACTATACCATACTTGGTTTTTGTAACGCCGCTTTACTTTGCATACGTCTCATATATTGTGCGCTTTTCCTCCGCCATGTTTCTTAGCGGCGCCTGCACTCAGGTGACACCTTTCTTCTTGGCGACGCCTTTTTTCTTGGCGACGCCTTCTTTCTTGGCGACGCCTTCTTTCTCGGCGACGCCTTCTTTCTTGGCGACGCCTATCTTCTTGGCGGCGCCTTTTTCCTTCGCGACGCCCCTTTTACTAGCGACGCCTCACGCTACTTCAAACGGAGAAAGATAAAGACTGAGAACCAAGGCACGGTTTTTTCTCAAACTTGTTTTTTCTTTTATTTGGGTGACCTCATTAAAAAACCCCGGAAAGGGAAAAAGAGCGTCCCCTTTAACAAGACTGTTACATAGCTGCTTTACATAAGTCAACTAAAATAGAACTTCAGGTTGGCTGCATTCCAACTGCGCGGGATGGGACCTCCTTCCAAGGTCTCTAGGCTGTACGAACCGTTGCCCTTAGCCTCGGTAACTCTGAAGGGTCCGGTCCACTTGGGAGACAGCTTAATCTCCAGCTCGTATGGGTTGGCTTTCCTCATAACTAGGTCGCCAATCTGAAACTGTCGCGGCTTTACCTTACAGCTATATTGCCGCTCTACTCTTCTCTTCACCGCTTCAGCTTTTATTCTGGCTTCTTCCCTGGCTTCATCTAGTAGATCCAGGTTTACCCGACTTTCTTCGTTGGATTCCTCCACCACAAAGTTTTGAAAACGTGGTGAGCTTTCATGTATTTCTACCGGGATCATCGCGTCCGACTCGTACACCAAATTGAAAGGTGTCTCCATGGTAGAAGATTGGGGCGTGGTGTGGTATGCCCATACGATCCTTGGAACTTCCTCCGCCCACGCCCCTTTGGCCTTCTCTAACCTTCTCTTTAACCCCCTCAGCAAAACTCTGTTTGCTGACTCCACTTGCCCGTTGGTCTGGGGTGTTCGACTGACGCGAACACTTGCTTGATACCTATCTCAGCACACAGATTTCTCAACTGCTGACTGGCAAACTGGGTCCCGTTATCGGATATCAAGCGCCTAGGTACGCCGAAGCGGCACACAATGTTCTTCCACACAAAGTGTTGTACCTTGTGCGCAGTAATCTGTGCCACGGGCTCTGCCTCTATCCACTTGGTGAAGTACTCGATGGCAACGATCAAATACTTCATCTGCCTTATCGCCAGTGGGAACGGGCCCAGGATGTCGATTCCCCATGTATGAAAAGGCCACGGGCTATATATGGATCGCAGTTCTTCTGGCGGGGCCTTGTGCCAGTCAGCGTGCTTTTGGCATTGCCTGCAGCGCTGCGCGTATCACCTTGGAGGCTAAGGACCATCCCCCTACGTGGCTCCCGCAAATGCCTTCGTGGAGCTCCGCCATTATCTTGGTACACTTGTCGCCACTTACACACGTTAGGATAGGGTGAGTGAACCTATGCCTGAACAACACTCCATCCACCAGAGTATATCTTGCGGCATTTCTTTTGACCTTCTTACCCTCTTCCGGCTCCACTTGGAGAGTCCCATCCGCCAGGTACCATTTGTATGGCGTCATCCAGGTGTCTCCCTCGGCTAGGACACATACCTGCATTTGCCTTCCTTTTTCAGGCATATCCGCGTACGTGCTGATGCGGGGCGTCTTCAGCGTATCTTGGGTCAGAGAGCGATGATTCTTTGGACTCTCTCTTGATATACAGATCTGGAGGACATCCACCCTGTTATCTTCCACGAATTTACGCGGAGCTTTGAGCGTCTCTTGGATCACTGTCCTCTGCCTACCCCCCTTGCCTGAGCTGGCCAGCTTGGCAAGAAGGTCGGCTCTGGCATTCTGCTCCCTTAGGACATGTATCAGCTCAAGAGCGTTAAATGCTCCCTTCAATAGTTGGACGTATCTTAGATACGCCGCCATTTGTGGGTCCTTCGCCTGGAACTCACCCGACACCTGCCCCGTAATCAGCTGGGAATCGCTTTTCACCAGGAGGTTCTGCGCACCCATTTCCTTGGCCAGGAGCATTCCTGCTATCAGGGCTTCGTATTCCGCCTGATTATTACTTGCCTTGAAGGCGAAGCGCAGAGCTTGCTCAATCAGCACGCCGTTGGGTCCCTCCAAGATTATTCCCGCACCACTCCCTTGTTGGTTGGAGGAGCCATCGACCGAGAGCAGCCACTGCGAGCCCACTTCCACCTCTTGCTCACCTCCGGGCGAGACTTCCGCTATAAAATCTGCGTACACTTGCCCTTTGATGGATCCTCTAGGCTCATACTGAATGTCGAATTCTGACAGCTCCACCGCCCAGCGCACCATTCTTCCCGCCACGTCAGGCTTTTGCAGCACCTTCTGTATAGGGAGGTTTGTCATCACTACCACCGTAAAGCTATGGAAGTAATGACGGAGCCTCCTGGCTGAAAACACCACTGCTAACGCTGCCTTCTCCAGCGCCTGGTATCTCTTCTCAGCACCTTGTAATGCCTTGCTCACGAAATAGATGAGCTTTTGACTCTGGTCCTGCTCCTGGACTAACGCAGAGCTGATAGCCCGCTCCGTTACCGTAAAATAGAGCCGGAGGGGCACACTTGTTACCGGTTTGCAGAGGACCGGTGGCGTCGCCAGGTACTCCTTTAACTTAATGAAAGCCGCTTCGCATTCGTCAGTCCATGCAAAGCGACTATTTCTCTTGAGGCACTGGAAATATGGGTGCCCCTTTTCTCCCCCCGGCGGAAACAAACCTTGAGAGTGCCGCCATCCGCCCTGTCAGCTGCTGCATTTCCTTTACCGACGTCGGGCTTCGCATGGCGATAATCGCTGCACATTTGTCGGGGTTCGCTTCTATCCCCCTCTCTGTGAGCATAAAACCCAAGAACTTACCGGCCTCCACCCCGAAGACACACTTCTCAGGGTTTAACTTGAGGCGGTACTTGGATATTGTGACGAACAACTCCTCCAGGTCTGCCGTGTGTCGTGCCCTATCCTACGACGCCACCACCATGTCATCTACGTAAGCGTACACATTCCTTCCTAGCATGGGTGCCAGGACCTTGACCATTAACCTTTGGTATGTGGCGCCCGCGTTTTTTAGCCCAAAAGGCATCACCTTATAACAGTAACTGCAAGTCTCAGTCATGAATGCAGTTTTACTCTCATCTCTCGGGTGCATCTTGATCTGGTTGTACCCTGCGAATGCGTCCAGGAGACTCAGCACCTTGCTGCCGGATGCACTATCCACCAACGCGTCGTTGCTGGGCAGTGGCTACGAGTCCTTCGGGCACGCCTTATTTAAGTCCGTGAAGTCCACGCACATCCTCCACTTCCCATTCGCCTTTTTCACCAAGACGACGTTGGCCAGCCACTCGGGGTATTGAATCTCCCTGATGTGGCCAGCACTCAACAGCTTCTGCGTTTCATCCTTTACCACCTGTTGTCTCTCTTCGTAAAACTTTCTCCTTCTTTGGCGTACGGGGCGGACCGTGGGGTCCATGCTGAGGTGATGACACAAGAAATCAGGGTCGATACCGGGCATATCCGAGGCGGACCATGCGAAAGTATCCAGGTGGCGCGAAATCACTTCTGCCACCCCTTCCTATTCTTCTGGGCTCAGCAAACTTCCTAACTTGAACGTTTTGCCACCAATCTCCCTCTCCACGGCGTTAGCCGCCGGTTGTTCCCTGCTATCCTTCTCGACGGACGCCGCCTCTTCCACGGGCACCGCGTCACCAGGGCCTTCCTCCATGGGTGCATCTGTTTCTGGTGTCGCCCTCGCGGGTACGGCCTCGTTAGGCGTCGACGCAGCGGGCGTCGCCTCAATCATCGTCGTGTCTGCACAGGCGGACGCTCATACACCATGAACACGCCTCTCTTCATTTTCAGGCTGTTCTCATAGCATCTCCTAACCTCCTCCTGATCTTATTTGATGACTATCACCTTGCCACTGAGGTCCGACAGCTTCATCTTCATATGGCGTGTGGAGGCTACTGCGTTCAACCGGTTCAACGCCGGCCTGCCCAACAAGATGTTGTAAGCGGAGCTGGCGTTCACGACCAAGTACCGGATGCTTTCGGTACGCGAGGCCTCTCCGTCCGTGAACGTAGTCCTCGACTCTGGGTAGCCTCGGACTTCCACCTGGTTGTCCGCAAACCCATACAGGCATCCTGTGTAGGGCCTCACGAGGTCGGGGGATAACCGCAACTTATTGAATGTCGACCAGAACATGACGTCTGCTGAACTTCCCTGGTCGACAAGAACTCTGTGCACCTTTCTCCCAGCTGTGACAACTAAAATGACCACGGGGTCATTGTCGTGCGGCACCACGTCTCGGAGATCCCCTCTCGTGAATACGAGGTCCGACTCCGACGGCTCACCCGAGATTCTTTCTTTGATCGAGTTGACCCCCCTTGCGTATTTCTTTCGCTAGGAGGCGGTGGGTCCTCCGCTGGAAAATCCTCCAGCTATGGTATGGACCTTGCCGAGAATCGGCGTCCCGTGTGCTTGTTCTTCCGCTGGCGGCGGCAAGGTGGCGGTCGTTGTGGGCTCTGGTATTGTCAGCTATCCAGCTGGTAACCCAACGACAGGCAGTTATCAATGTGGTGACCAAAAGCCTCGTGGAAGTCACACCAAGAGTCTTTCCGAGGCCCCAACACCTTATCGGACTTCGCAGGTCGCCTCAATCTCTCAGCTATATTAGGCACGGCGATCCGGTCCTTCAATTCCACCACAAAATTGTATCTCCCCGGCCTCGTTCTTTCTCTGGCAGGGCGATCGCCTCCCGCTGGACCCCGGGGCGGGGGCTTTCTGGCCTCGTAGGGGCGTCTCCCATTTGGTTTCTTCCTTCCCATCGTGGTCTCATTGACCCTGGTGAGTTGAGCTCGCGTTGGTCCCCTCGGGCGCGAGGGTACGACGCTGGTGCGCTTCACGCACAACTCTCCTTCAGAAGCGATATGTTCTACCGCCCGACGCCGTAGTTCAGCAAAAGTCCTAGGGCGGTTGCGAATGATGGATTCCCCAAAAGGGCTGGGGCATACGCCTTTCACGAACACGTACACAATCATAGGGTCCTCTGTCGTACCAACCTTTACCACCTGGGCCCCGAAGCGATTGATGTATTCCTTTAGGGTCTCTACTTGATACTGTTTCACATCAAACAAATCGTAGGAGACCGGCGGCGGGGCCTTGTTTACTAGGTATTGTTCCCTGAACAATCGTGACAGTTGTCGGAAAGAGGTGATATGACCGTCCGGGAGGCTGATGAACCAGTCCATAGCCATCCCTGTCAAGGTGCTCATAAAGAGCTTGCACTTGGCAGCGTCAGAGCCGCCTACCAGCACCATCTGTGTGTGAAATGCAGCGAGGTGCCTCTCGGGGTCCTCTATCCCGGTGAAGATCACCTTGGGCCCCGCGAACGTGTTCGGGATCACTGCATCCAGAATCTCCTGCGAGAAAGGAGTGGAAAACTCCCTTGGCGGGAGTGGTTCTCCATCTCGTCATGTTCACGTTGCCCCCGATTATTTCGCAGACCCCGGCGCAACTCCTCATTTACACGACGAAGCTCTTCATTCCTCTCATGCGAGGCTTCGAGATCTGCTTGCATGCGTTCCTGTTCCAGTTTCGACTCCGCCATATCCTCCTGCAGCCCTAGCATTATCTCCAGGACCTATTGCATGGATAGTTCTGCTGGGGCCGCGCGTGCGGTACCTCGTCTTGTGGTGGTCATTGTCACGGTCTCTTCAAACCTCCCCCAACGTTACTATAACTTGGTAGATCTTCTCAAACTTGTGATGGGACTGATGTTTTATATCGTCCCTACGGTGGGCGCCAAATGTTCCGTCCGGTTGACCTGGGACGTCTTCGTGCGCGACCTCAACCGTCAGCTAGGGACTCCTTCCCACTGGATACCCGGGAATTCCTGAAAAGAACGACAAAAGGGCGCCCTAGCGGTCGTTTGCACTCCGACGCTCAAGTCAGCCAACAAGAAACACCAAAAACTATGCACCTCCGTATTGGAGCACCGCGTATGGCACTCTGAAGGTGGTAAAAAGGAAACTGTGTCTAGTGTATATTTTCTCGTTCTGGCCAAAATCCTTCCCTAGTCCCTTGTGCGTAACCTCAAGGCTCGAGCAAGCAACTAGAGTGTTTCTGGAAAATTAGCCAAAAGTTCGAACCCTGTTTCCAACATTCTCGGCGCTATTTAAACTACCCAAGCATTTAAAGCGTCTTAAAGCGCTTTTAATCATAAAACGTAACGCACTTAATTAACGCGTCTAATTAGAAAACGTAGCGCATTTAAGACGTTGAAACGCTTGGGAGCCTTTATAGTACCTTAAACGCTCGAAACAGAAACTGTATTAAATGACTTTAATTACCTGGTACCTGACTAAATGGTGTTTCTGTTCTGACCTGGCTGTCGTACACGTGGACGGCCTCACAACGCCATGACCCCCTCTGGGGACGTTTCTACGTGTGAGTCCTCCTGCTTGGGAGTGCTACTGCGCAAGGGGTAACTTTTTGGGTGCCAACTCATGCCCCCAATCATCTAGTCACTCACTTTGACAGCGTATTTGCCTTCCTCTCATACCCTGCACCTGGCTACCCTGGGCGTGACCCTCCCCTTGAGTCGTATCTGTCCCAAAGGCTTCTCTGGGGCGGCAGGGGTATTTCACGAGTCAGGCTGCCCTACACTGGTGCTATCACTATGGCCTTGAAGCCACCTTTTCCTTCTTTTTATCACTACCCCGGATCATCGGGACCTGAGGCCTTCCCACGGCGTCGCTCCCTCCATGGTCTTTCCTACCCATGGGTATCGGGGAACCACACTGTGATTGCCTTGCCTTAGTGATATTTGATCTTGGCGACGCCCTGGTTGGGCGACGCCTTCACCTAGGCGACGCCTTGCCTTGGCGACGCTTCCTCTTGGCGACGCTGGCACTTGGCGTCTCTTCACCTAGGCGACGCCTTGTGTTGACTTTGACTCTTGACCTTGACTTTGTCAACGCCCGGATACGGGATGGTACGAATCCAATGAAGAAAGGCGGGTAAACCTGGATCTACTAGACGAAGCCAGGGAGGAGGCCATAATAAAAGCCCAAGCGGTAAAGAGGAGAGTAGAGCGGCAATATAGCTCTAAGGTAAATCCACGACGGTTTCAGATTGGCGACCTAGTGATGAGGAAAGCCCACCCATACGAGCTGGAGAATAAGCTGTCTCCCAAGTGGACTGGACCCTTCAGAGTTACTGAGGCTAAGGGCAACGGCTCGTATAACCTAGAGACCTTAGAAGGGGGTCCCATTCCGCGCATTTGGAATGCGGCCAACCTGAAGTTTTATTTTAGTTGACTTATGTAAAGTAGCTATGTAACAGTCTTGTTAAAGGGGACGCTCTTTTTCCTTTTCCGGGGTTTTCTAATGAGGTCACCCAAATAAAAGAAAAACAAGTTTGAGAAAAAACCTTGCCTTGGTTTTCAATCTTTATCTTTCTCCGTTTGAAGTAGCGAGAGGCGTCGTTAGTAAAGAAGGCGTCGCCAAGAAGAAGGGTGTCGCCAAGAAAGTAGGCCTCACCAAGAAAGAAGGCGTCGCCAAGAAGAAGGGCGTCGCCAAGAAAGTAGGCGTCACCGTGAAAGAAGGCGTCGCCAAGGGGAAAGGCGTCGCCAAAATGAAGGGCGTCGCCAAGAAGAAAGGTGTCGCCTGAGTGCAGGCGCCGCTGGGAAACATGACGGAGGAAAAACGCACAATATATGAGATGTATGGAAAGTACAGTGGCGTTACGGAAACCAAGTGTGGTATAATACAGTTAATTTTACAAGCAGTTTTCGATACAGATGGGAGAAACACGAGTAGGGCAAACATTACAACTCATACAAAAGCACAAACGAATCACTTCTCAGTGGCCATCGGAGTCAGCACGGGAAGAAGACGAAGCCCAGCTCTCAGCCCGCAGAGCTCGGGTAAGTCGTGTCATCCGCTCTTGGTTTATTTTCGAACCTGCACCAAGGAAGATGAATGTGTCAGAGACACCATGAAGCAAAACACACCCAGATAGAGAACGATAAAGGCGGAAGTTTCTAGGGCATTGACTCATACCTATGTACTTTTCGAGAGTTTCAGCGTTGAACTCCAAACTGATCAAGGTGGCGGAGTCAAAACCTCCCGCCTCAGCGAGAATCCGGCAAACCACCTGGTCATTTGGGGCTAACTTCTTAAAGGGCTTGGATTTGAGGGCCCTCGTCTCCCTCACCCAGTACAGTGGAAAAC
The DNA here is from genome assembly GCF_000499845.2 of Phaseolus vulgaris. Lineage (NCBI taxonomy): Eukaryota > Viridiplantae > Streptophyta > Magnoliopsida > Fabales > Fabaceae > Phaseolus > Phaseolus vulgaris. The sequence continues at coordinate 22,749,292 of NC_023757.2, forward strand.
CATCCAGGGCGGAGGGAGCGAGGTCAGAGCAACAGATCTTGAAGAACCGGCCTTTCCACCCAGTGAACGAGTTTTGGAAGGGGGTCAGGAGAACTCTGCCAGGAATGTTACTAAGGGTTACCCAGAGGTTGCTCCTTTGCCTCTTCACCTCAAAGAAGTGAAGAAAGATGTCAACCGAGGGTGCACAACCCATAAACCCGAAAAGGATGTCAAAGGCCTTGAAAAAAGCCCAGCTGTTGGGATATAACTGGGCCAGAGCGGCATTGATCTCCGTCAGCAGTTCTTTCTCAAACCTGGAGAAGGGCAGGCGAACGCCGATGGTTTTGAAAACCACCTGATGGAAGTAAAAGAAGGGGACCCCGTTGTTGGCCCGTTCGTCTCCACATACTGGCTCCCCTAGAGTGCAAGGGAGCACAGCAATGTCGTCGTCGTGCCTCCTCGCGAAGGCACGGTGATTATAAGAGCATGAATCCCTTTGTGTTCCCTTATGGCCCTGGTGGAGAGTAAGTAGGAGCATTCGTCAAGAAGCTCACTTGAGGCCCAAGTATGCAGGTCCTTGGGGTTGACCCTGAGGGGAGTGGCACGAGAAGACATTCCTAAACAGAATCAGGGAGGTTTGAAGGCGTGTGGCCCACTGGTAACGCAAGGTTAAAACGCTGGTGGGAACAAACACTGGAAGAACCCTTCGCGAGAAGAGAAAGGGTGCAAGTAGGTTACGAAAAGCACAGAAATGATGAGGGCAGTTTCAAAGTTTTGAAGAATTAAATACTGCGGTTAGAGCGCCAAACGACGCAAATGAAAGTATTGTTGTTATAGCGCTAAACGACGCGAATGGATGCACCGCACGATCGAGCCACGTGGCGGAGGAGGGAAGGATGGCCCTGGCACCACTGGTTAAACTCAGAAAACGTCGTATCGACAGAATGCCCAAGGGTACGATGCACCGTCGAGAGTGGGTCAGGGGCACAGTAGGAGTCAGGACCAAGTCGAGTGACTGAACGTCCCATCAGCCATGCAAGGAGCGCCACGTGGATGGCACAGGCGAAACCTTGAGATCTTCGCCATCCTCAGGCGTCGACCAGGGCCAAGGTCAAAGTCAATGCCAAGGTCAAGATAACGCCCAAGGCGATGCCAGCATGAGACGCCCGAGGCGTCGCCAGGAAAGGCGCAAAAGGCGGCGCCAACATGAGACGTTGCGAGCGTCGCCAACCCAAGTATCAGCAGTGCCGCCTCCCCGATGCCCACAGGTAGGAAAGAATGTGGAGGGAGACGAAATCGAAGAAGTCGAAACTAGTTACTAGCGGCGTCGCCTCCCCGATACCCATAGGTAGGAAAGACTGTGGAGGGAGACGAGATCGCCAAACGCCAGCGGATCGCTGGCAGGGTTGTTCCCCGATACCCGTGGGAAGGAAAGACCATGGAGGGAACGACCCCCCCAGAGCACTCGGCGTTTTTAGACACCCTGGGACGATACGACGCTACTGTAGCAGACCTATCCTTAGAACTGGGCGCCGGGCACAAGAATCAAGGGACGAATCGCTTTGGTGTTTGAGACACCCCGTGGACGGTACGACCCCGTTAGGCGAGCCTCTCCATGGGCGTGGGCACCGACGCGTGACCTTTCCCGGGCATACAGGGTCGCCCAATGCAGTGAGAGAAACTGGTGAAGCACAGGCAAAGCAGTCAAAGCACGTGAAGGCAAAAAAAAAAAAAAAAAAAAACGAGGGAAAAATCATAAGGCAGAATTCTATATCTCAATGGCACGAAAGTAGTCATCCAAATTGTACCGTCCCGTATCCGGGCGCTGACTAAGTCAAGGTCAAAGTCAACGACTGGAAGGTCAAAGTCAACGACTGGAAGGTCAAAGTCAATGACTGGAAGGTCAAAGTCAACGCAAGGCGTCGCCTAGGTGTAGAGACGCCAAGAGGAAGCGTCGCCAAGGCAAGGCGTCGCCAGGTGAAGGCGTCGCCAAGGCAAAGCGTCGCCAGGGGAAGGCATCGCCAAGGCAAAGCGTCGCCCAGATGGAGGCATCGCCTCACTAGGGCGTCGCCAGATCAAACAGTGTAAAAAAAACAAGGCAATCACGGTGTGGTTCCCCGATACCCATGGGTAGGAAAGACCATGGAGGGAGTGACGCCGTGGGAAGGCCTCAGGTCCCTATAGCATGGGGCAGCAATAAAGAGAAAGAAAAGGTGGCTTCAAGGCCATAGTAATAGTACCAGTGAAGGGCAGCCTGACTCGTGAAGTGCTCCTACCGCCCCAGAGACGCCTGTGGGGCAGATACGACTCAAGAGGAAAGTCACGCCTAGGGCAACCGGGTGCAGAGTACAAAAGGAAGGCAAATACGCTCTCAAAGTAAGTGACTAGATACTTGGGGGCATGAGTTGGCACCCCAAAAAGTCACCCCTAGCGCAATAGCACTCCCAGCAGGAGGACTCACACGTAGAAACGTCCCCAGGTGGGCCGAAGCGCCCCCAGATGGGGTCATGGCGTCGTGAGGCCCTCCATGTGTACGACAGCCATGCCAGAATAGAAACACCCTTTAGTCAGGTGCCAGGTAATTAAAAGTTATTCAATACAGTTTCCCTTTCGAGCATTCAGGTACTATAGTGGCTCCCGAGCGTTTCAAACGTCTTAAATGCGCTACGTTTTCTAATTAAGCGCTTTAATGAGTGTGTTACGTTTGTGATTAAAAACGCTTTAAGGCGCTTTAAATGCTTGGGTAGTTTAAATAGCGCAGAGAATGTCGGAAAAAGGGTTGGAACTTTCGGCAAACTTACCAGAGAACTCTCTAGTTGCTTGCTCGTGCTTCAAGGTTACGTACAAGTGACTGGGGAATATTTTTGCCTGAAGGAGACAACACACACATATACACAGTTATTTTACCACCTTCAGAGTGCCACATGCGGTGCTCAGACACGTAGGTGGACAGTTTTTTGGTGTTTCTTGCTGGCTGACTTGAGCGTCGGAGTGCACACGGCCGCTAGGGCGCCTCTTTGTCCTCTTTTTTGCAGGAATCCATAGGCAACCAGTGGGAAGGTGTCCCTAGCTGACGGTTGAGGTCGCGCACGAAGACGTCCTGGTCAACCGGACGGAACATTTGGCGCCCACCGTGGGGTCGATATAAAACATCAGTCCCATCACAAGTTCGAGAAGGTTTATCAAGTTACAGTAACATTGAAGGAGTTTGGAGCGACAATGGCCCCCACCAGACGAAGAGCAACGCGCGCAGCCCCAGCAGACCTATCCATGCAGCAGGTCCTGGAGATAATGAGGGGGCTGCAGCAGGACATGGCGGATTCGAAACTGGAGCAAGAACGCATGCAGGCAGACCTCGATGCCTCGCACGAGCGGAACGAAGAGCTCCACCGTGTGAATGAGGAGTTGCGCCAGGGCCTGAGAAACGATCAGAGGCGGCCTGGACAGGACGAGACGGAGAACCATTCCCCACCAAGGGAGTTTTCCACTCCTTTCTCACAGGAGATCCTAGACGCAGCGATCCCGAACACGTTCGCGGGACCCAAGGTGATCTTCACCGGGATGGAGGACCCAGAGACGCACCTGGCTGCATTTCACACGCAGATGGTCCTGATAGGCGGTTCTGATGCTGCCAAATGCAAGCTCTTCATGAGCACCCTGACCGGGATGGCTATGGATTGGTTCATTAGCCTCCCAGAAGGTTATATCACATCCTTCCGCCAATTGTCGCGGTTATTCCGAGAACAGTACTTAGCCAACAAGGCCCCGCCGCCGGTCTCCTACGACCTGTTCGACGTGAAGCAATATCAGGGGGAGACCCTGAAGGAGTATATCAATCGCTTCGGGGCCTAGGTCGTGAAGGTTGGCACAACAGAAGAGCCTATGATCGTGTACGCATTTGTGAAAGGCGTATGCCCCGGCCCCTTCGGAGAATCCATTATCCGTAATCGCCCTAGGACTTTCGCTGAATTACGGCGCAGGGCAGTAGAGCATATTGCTTCGGAAGGGGAGGTATGTGTGAAGCGCACCAGCGCCGTGCCCTCACGCCCGAGGGGACCGGCGCGAGTTCAACCCGTCAGAGAGACCACAACGGGGAGAAAGAAGCCAGAGGCGAGACGCCCCTACGAGGTCAGAAAGCCCCAGCCCCGGGGCCCAGCAGGAGGCGAACGCCCCGCCAGAGAAAAAGCAAGACCGGTGAGGTACAACTTCGTGGTTGAGTTGAAGGATTTGATCGCCGTACCCAACATAGCCGAGAGGCTGAGGCGACCGGCGAAGACCGACAAGGTGTTAGGGCCCCGTAAAGACTCTTGGTGCGAATTCCACGAGGCTTTCGGGCACCAAATTGATAATTGCCTGTCGTTGGGCTACCAGCTAGATGAGCTGGTGAGGACTGGGTTTTTGAAAGATTATGTCGCAGATTTCGCAACGACCGCCACCTTGCCGCCGCCGGCAGATGAGCCAGCACACGAGATGCCTGTGCTTGGCGAGGTCCACACCATTGCGGGAGGTTTTTCCGGCGGAGGACCCACCGCCTCCCAGCGGAAGAAATACGCGAGGGGGGTGAATTCAATCGAGGAGAGGCTCTCGGGGGAGCCCTGGGAGTCAGATATTGTGTTCACAAGAAGAGACCTCCAAGATGTGGTGCCCCACGACAATGATCCCGTTGTCATCTCAGTCGTCACAGCTGGAAGGAAGGTCCACAGAGTGCTTGTTGATCAAGGAAGCTCGGCAGACGTCATGTTTCTGTCGACCTTTAATAAGTTACGGTTGTCCCCCGATCTGCTGAGTCCCTATACGGGATGTTTGTATGGGTTCGGGGATAACCAGGTAGAAGTCCGGGGGTACCTGGAGTTGAGGACTACATTCACAGACGGAGAGGCCTCCCGTACCGAGAGCATCCGGTTCCTCGTCGTGAACGCTAATTCTGCCTACAATATTTTGTTGGGCAGACCGGCGTTAAACCGTCTGAGCGCAGTGTCCTCCACCTGTCACATGAAGATGAAGCTACCGGACCTCAGTGGCCGGGTGATAGTCATCAGGTCAGACCAGGAGGAGGCGAGGAGATGCTATGAAAACAGCCTGAGGACGAAGAGAGGCGTATTCATGGTGTATGAACGTCCGCCGAGCGCGGACGCGACGATGATTGAGGCGACGCCCGCTGGGCTGACGCCTGAAGAGGCCATAGCAGACAGGGCGATGCCCGAAGCAGATGTGCCGATGGAGGAAGGCCCTGACGTCGCGGCGCCCGTAGAAGAGGCGACGCCCGTCGAAGAGGATAGCAGGGAGCAGCCTGCAGCTAACGCCAGAGAAAGGGAGATTGGCGGCAAAGCTTTCAAGTTAGGAAGTTCGCTAAACCCAGAAGAACAGGAAGGGGTGGCAGAAGTGATTTCGCGCCACCTGGATGCCTTCGCATGGTCCGCCTCGGATATGCCAGGCATCGACCCTGATTTCCTGTGTCACCACCTCAGCATGGACGCCACGGTCTGCCCCGTGCGCCAGAGAAGGAGGAAGTTCAATGAGGAACGACAACAGGTGGTGAAAGATGAAACGCAGAAGCTGCTGAGTGCTGGCCACATTAGGGAGATTCAGTACCCTGAGTGGCTCGCCAATGTCGTTTTGGTGAAAAAGGCGAACGGAAAGTGGAGAATGTGCGTTGACTTCACGGACCTGAACAAGGCGTGCCCAAAGGATTCCTATCCGTTGCCCAGCATCGACGCCTTGGTAGACAGCGCGTCCGGCAGCAAGGTGTTAAGTTTTCTGGACGCCTTCTCAGGGTACAACCAAATCAAGATGCACCCAAGAGACGAGAGCAAGACTGCATTCATGACGGAGACATGCAGTTACTGTTATAAGGTGATGCCCTTCGGGCTGAAAAATGCGGGCGCCACGTACCAGAGGCTAATGGATAAGGTCCTGGCGCCAATGCTTGGGAGGAATGTGTACGCTTATGTCGACGACATGGTGGTGGCGTTGCAGAGTAGGGTGCAGCACATGGCAGACCTAGAGGAGTTGTTCAACACAATATCCAAATACCGCCTCAAGTTGAACCCCGAAAAGTGTGTTTTCGGGGTAGAGGCCGGTAAGTTCTTGGGTTTTTTGCTCACCGAGAGGGGGATAAAGGCGAACCCCGACAAATGTGCGGCTATTATCGCCATGCGGAGTCCGACATCGGTAAAGGAGGTGCAACAGTTGACAGGGCGGATGGCGGCGCTCTCGAGGTTTGTTTCCGCCGGAGGAGAAAAGGGGCACCCGTACTTCCAGTGCCTCAAGAGAAACAGTCGCTTTGCATGGACTGATGAGTGCGAAGCGGCTTTCATTAAGCTGAAGGAGTACCTGGCGACGCCACCGGTCCTCTGCAAGCCGGTAACGGGCGTGCCCCTCCGTTTGTATTTTACTGTAACGGAGCGGGCCATCAGTTCTGTGTTGGTCCAAGAGCAGGACCAGAGTCAGAAGCCCATCTACTTCGTGAGCAAGGCCTTACAGGGGGCTGAGACGAGGTACCGAGCACTAGAAAAGGCGGCGCTGGCGGTAGTGTTCTCTGCTAGGAGGCTCCGTCATTACTTCCACAGTTTTACGGTGGTGGTGATGACCAATCTCCCCATACAGAAAGTGCTGCAGAAACCCGATGTGGCAGGAAGAATGGTACGCTGGGCAGTGGAGCTGTCAGAATTCGACATCCAGTACGAGCCTAGAGGGTCCATCAAAGGGCAGGTGTACGCGGATTTTGTAGAAGAAATTTCGCCCGGAGGTGAGCAAGAGGTGGAACCTAGTTCGCAGTGGCTGCTCTCGGTTGACGGCTCTTCAAACCAACAAGGGAGCGGTGCAGGAATAGTGTTGGAGGGACCCGACGGCATACTGATCGAGCAGGCCTTGCGTTTTGCCTTCAAGGCAAGTAACAATCAGGCGGAGTATGAAGCCCTGATAGCAGGAATGCTCTTGGCCAAGGAGATGGGCGCACAGAACCTCCTGGTGAAGAGCGACTCTCAGTTGATTACGGGGCAGGTGTCGGGTGAATTCCAGGCGAAGGACCCACAGATGGCGGCGTATCTTAGATACGTCCAGTTATTGAAGGGGGCGTTCAACACTCTTGAGCTGATACATGTCCCGAGGGAGTAGAATGCCAGAGCTGACCTGCTTGCAAAGCTGGCCAGCTCAGGCAAGGGGGGTAGACAGAGGACAGTGATCCAAGAGACTCTCAAAGCTCCGCGTCGATTCGTGGAAGACAACAGGGTGGATGTCCTCCAGATTTATACATCAAGGGGAAGGCCGAGGAGCCATTCCTCTTTAACCCAAGATACGCAGAAGGCGCCCCGCATCAGCATATACGCGGGTGTGCCTGAGGAAGAGCAGATGCAGGTTTGTGTTTTGTCCAAGGGAGACACCTGGATGACGCCCTATAAACGATACCTGACGGATGGGGCTCTTCCAGTGGACCCTGAAGAGGGCAAAAAAGTCAAAAGAAATGCCGCCAGATATACTTTGGTGGATGGGGTGGTGTTCAGGCACGGCTTCACTCACCCTATCCTAACATGCGTCAGTGGCGATGAGTGCACCAGGATAATGGCGGAGCTACACGAAGGCATCTGCGGAAGCCATGTAGGGGGAAGATCCTTAGCCTCCAAGGTAATACGCGCAGGTTTTTTCTGGCCAATAGTGAAAGAGGATTGCGCACGGCACGCCCAGCGGTGTAGGCAATGCCAAAAGCACGCCGACTGGCACAAGGCGCCGCCAAAAGAGTTAAGGTCTATATACAGCCCGTGGCCTTTCCACACATGGGGAATTGACATCCTGGGCCCTTTCCCACTGGCAATCAGGCAGATGAAGTATCTGATCGTCGCCATAGAGTACTTCACTGAGTGGATAGAGGCGGAGCCTGTGGCACAAATCACCGCGCATAAGGTACAACATTTTGTGTGGAGAAACATCGTGTGTCGCTTTGGCGTACCCAGGCGCCTGATATCTGACAACGGGACCCAGTTTGCCAGTCAGCAGTTGAGAAATCTGTGTGCTGAAGTGGGAATCAAACAAGTGTTCGCGTCGGTTGAACACCCCCAGACCAATGGACAAGTAGAGTCAGCAAACAGAGTCCTTCTGAGGGGGTTAAAAAGAAGGTTAGAGAAGGCCAAAGGGGCGTGGGCGGAAGAGGTGCCAAGGATTATATGGGCATATCACACCACGCCCCAATCCTCTACTATGGAGATGCCTTTCAGTCTGGTGTACGGGTCGGACGCGATGATTCCAGTAGAAATACACGAAAGCTCACCGCGTTTTCAAAACTTTGTGGTAGAGGAATCTAATGAAGAGAGGCAGGTGAACCTGGATCTGCTAGAAGAGGCCAGGGAAGAAGCTAGAATAAAAGCTGAAGCGATGAAGAGAAGAGTAGAGCGGCAATATAGCTCTAAGGTAAAGCCGCGACAGTTTCAGGTGGGCGACCTAGTGATGAGGAAAGCCCACCCGTACGAGTTGGAAAATAAGCTGTCTCCCAAATGGACCGGGCCCTTCAGAGTTACTGAGGCTAAGGGCAATGGTTCGTACAACCTGGAGACTTTAGATGGAGGCCCTATCCCGCGCAGTTGGAATGCAGCCAACTTAAAATTTTATTTCAGTTGACTTATGTAAGCAGTATGTAACAATTTAGTCGAAGGGGACGCTCTTTTTCCCTTTGGGGGTTTTTTAATGAGGTCACCCTAATAAATGGAAAACCCAGTTCAGAAAAAGAAGTGCCTTGGTTTTCAGCCTTTATCTTTCCGTGTTAGAAGTAATGTGATGCGCCGCCTAGGCCATGGTGTCGCCAAGGAAGAAGGCGTCGCCTAGGTCATGGCGTCGCCCAGAAAGAGGGTGTCGCCCAAAGTGAAGGCATGCATCGTTGGCAGAACGAGACGAAAGGAGAGCGCGCAGTATATGAGGCACAGGCAAAGTAAAGTGGCGTTGCAAAAAATCAAGTATGATATTGAAAGTTGTTGTTACAAGCAATGTTCAATACAATGGGAGTGACAAACGGAGCAAACGCTACAAATCATACAAAAATGCTAACAAGCCATTCCTCAGTGGTCATCAGAGTCATCGCTAGAGGAAGACGAAGCCTCTTTTCCGGCTCGCAGAGCTCGAATAAGTCATGCCCTTTTTTCTTGGTTTATTTTCGAGCCTGCGCCAAGGGAGATTAACGTGTCAGAGACACCATGAAGCAAGACATACACAGTTAGAAAGCGATGAAGGCCGAAGTTTCTAAGGCAGCGGTTCTTACATATGTACTTCTCAAGAGTCCCAGCGTTAGACTCCAGGCTGATCACCGTGGCAGAGTCAAAACCTCCCGCCTCAGCAAGAATCCGGCAAGCTATTTGATCACTTGGAGCTAGATTCTTGAGGGGTTTGGCGGCGCCTTGTGTTGACTTTGACTCCAGGCGTTGACTTTGACCTTGACTTTGTCAACGCCCGGATACGGGACGGTACAGGTGGGAAATTTCAAATAAAACTCATTTGAAATTCCCACCAAAAACAAGTCACATGGGAAGTGTGACCTTTTTCTACTATGACACCTCCTAAAAACTACACCTACACCACTCTCCTAAGTCACATGGACAATGTGACTTTATTTTACATTTTCACACTCCTTTATTTAATAACCACACCTCCTAAAACTATACAAGAGTATTTCAAAACTTGGCCTTGCCCCTCATGGGATGGACTTGGGCTTTTTGGGCTTTGGCCTTCTTGGGCTTGGGCTTGGGCTTTGGGCTTTGGCCTCGTCTTTATTTTATCTCTTCTTTTAATTTGAGAAGACTAGAAGGAAGAACTTCAAATGTGAGGGTGGATGTCCTCTTCCTCCATTAATAAAAGCCTCCTTTATTTGATTCTCATCATACTCCTCGAGTTGGAGAGAATTCGTCCACGAATTCTGAATCCCTGCATATAACAAAGTCAGTTTAGTTTTACAATTAAAAGTGGAAGAAAAATGTAAACATGACTTAGCATTTGTAAACAAAGGGATTTCAGAAAAGGAGGTTCTATAAATCGACCAAGTTGGAAAAATGTGTTTGGGAATGATGTGATGTTTTGGAAAAAGACCTCTTAAATGGTGACAACCATTAGGAGGTATGAACAAATCATCCCTAACATTTTTTAACCAAGATGGTGGTGAAATAGGAACCTTGGGTAATGAAAAAGATAAGGAAGGAAAACACCTTGGAGGTGAAAGGATAAGGCCCATGTCAACTTGGCCTTCTTTGTCTTTTTCTTTTTTACTTGTGGTAGGTGGGTGAGTTAGGTCTTGTTTGACCTTGTTTATCTTTAAGATTTGCTTTTGTGGACAATGAAGAGCTATGTTCCCAAAACCTAAACATTTAAAACATTTGATATTTGAAGTTTTGGTAGGTGACTTAGGAGTAGAAAGATTTGTAGTAGAAACTTTGTGTGGAAACATGGTTTGTTTGGAAAAATTAGAAGGAGAATTTTGAGTAAAAATTTTGTTGGCATCCTTCCTAGAAGAGTTGTAGAAATCATCATCATGAGTATTTTTGAAAGTTGTTTTCAAAAGATAGGATTCCACCTTGATGGCTTGGCGAAACACTTTCTTTAAAGAAGAGTACTCATTTAATTCTACAATTTCTCTAATATCTCTTCTCAAACCACGTACAAACCATTTAATCTTTGACTCTTCATTAGCATGCATGTTCAATTTAGTCAAAGTTGTTTCAAAATCTTTAAAGTATTCATCTACCATCCTATGTCCTTGAGGAAGCCTTTGGAACTTCAACAAGTGTTCCTTCCTAGAAGGAGGAACAAACCTCGCGCGCATACACTCTTTCAAAGCATTGCAAGAAACCACGGGAGGTTTCTTGCGATATATAATGTCCATTACAATTTTATGCCACCATTCTTTGGCATAGCCCAAAAAGGATAAAGAAACTAAACTAAGTTTTTGGTCATCTTGGACCTTATACACATGAAAATAATGGTCAACCTTAGTCTCCCATTCTAAATACACATTAGGATCACTATCACCATTAAAACTAGGGACTTGTCCACAAGAAATGTTGAACACTTGGTGATATCTTTGGTCACGGTTATAGCTCTCTTCATGAGAATGATGGTGATGCTTCCTTCTTCTATGTTCCTCTTCACGGCCATGATCATTGGAAGTACCTCTAGAAGAAGGTGTATGAGAATGACGTTCTCCATTGATTGATTTAGAGGACCTAGTTTGCTTCATTTCAACTCTTTGTATTCTTTCCTCCAACTTTCTTATAGCTTCATCTTGGAGATTAATGGTTCGTTTTGCCTTTTTTAATTCATCAAGAGCAGAAGCTTTGCTAGAATAATGCTGTTTGGAAGAACCACTGCTGGAATATGAAGCCATTGGGAAAAGAAAACAAAGTTAGCAAAAAAAAAATTAATTTGGCACCCAAAACTGCCGAAGTGAAATTGGCCTTAAAAGTCACTCTCAAAGAAATAATATTTCTGCACCAATCTGATCTTGAGGTCTTGGAATCCTCAAATGAAAGATGTCAAAGCAAGGCACACCAATCTCAAAGCCAACCACTACAAAACCAAAGAAGCAATAAAGACAAACAAGAAAAGGTATAAGCAATAAAAGGCTAGAACAAAACGAATACTAGATGTATGACAAACTCAAAGATTAATGAAAAAAAGACAAGCAAGAAAATAAGGAACTTAATGAAAAAGTATGCACACAAAAGAATACCTAAAGAAAAGCACTAGAGTAGATGAAGAAAACAAAAACAAGTTACTGGAAAAATATTTTTTATGCAAACTGTGCTTGATGTTAACTGATTTAAGTGGAACGATATAAAGAGAAATGGATTATGAAATTTTAACCACAGAAACTTCAAGATCTTAGCTCAAAAATGGCACTGGAATTACTTAAAAACAGTAAGCCAATTAATTGAGATAAATTTTTCAAAATCGCTGCCAGATTACCGTTTTTTTTCGGCAGAATTGTCTCTTTTTGTATTTTATTTATCATTTTTTGTGTACTTTTAATTTTTAAGTACTTTTTTCTATTCTTTTCTAACACTTTGAAGAACACAAATCCAGAATTTCAGAATTTTCTAGTGAGTAAATCAATTGCAATAAGGAAAAACAGTAAGCACGTTTTCAGAAAACAGAGAATCCGAATAGGAATGAAAAAACAGAATTATGAACTAGCAAAGACATAATGGAAAATGATGTATAGGAACTTGTATAGGTCTAGAATACAAGCATGAACTCAATCAAAAATAGAAAATGCACAAAGGATCAATTATCAAACTCAGAAAATTATATGACACCAAAGTAAGAAACAAAAAAATTCAATAAAAGTACTACAAGAAGTGATGACAATTATGGAAAAACAAGACTAAGACAAAACTTGTATGGATTCAAAAAGGAAAATACTCAAACATATGATAGGCAAAATAAAGAAAACAGCAAGAAAACTCAAATAAGCCTAAAACAGAACCGTAAATTGCAAGAAATTAAAGAGCTCTTGAAATTAAAGTGCAACACAACTTAAAAATTAAAAAAGAACACACCTAAACTCATGATACCACATGATATGATTCCACTAGCACAATTTGAATGATTCTTGACATTCTTAGGAATCATCTTGAGTTGGATATGAGATAGGCACTTTAAGATAGAATTGGATCAATGTTCTATAATCAAGAACTCACCAAAACTAGTACCAAAACCCAAACTCATATGGAAGTTCCATGCATTGTCAAATTGAACCGATTAAATTGGAAGAAAAGGCAAATGCACCGAACAAAATGTGTAAAAACTGAATTGCACCGAACAAATAGCTAGAAAAGGAAGACGAACCAAAGATGAACAGCAAAATTTAAAAAGAACCGAAGCAAACCAAAGGAACTAGAATTGCCGAACAGAAAAATGCAAGAACAATAAGGTAAGACATGAACATAAAAGAGAAGGAAGGAAGGAGAAGAGAAAGCTCATGAATATGGAGGAATGGTTGGATGATCACGCCACTTAGGGGATGGTGACTCCAAGATGAGTGTGCAAGCCGCCACTTGAGGTAACCATGGGACTCTTAAGATAAGACTAGTGAGGAAGGCACAAAGCTCTCCAATTCTCTCTCAAAAATTGAGTATAGTTTCTCTAATCAAAATTCAAATTTGAAAAATACAAAGGCAACACCTTAATTTATAGCCTAGAGGTGCTGAAAAATAGGTGGGAAATTTCAAATAAAACTCATTTGAAATTCCCACCAAAAACAAGTCACATGGGAAGTGTGACCTTTTTCTACTATGACACCTCCTAAAAACTACACCTACACCACTCTCCTAAGTCACATGGACAATGTGACTTTATTTTACATTTTCACACTCCTTTATTTAATAACCACACCTCTTAAAACTATACAAGAGTATTTCAAAGCTTGGCCTTGCCCCTCATGGGATGGAATTGAGCTCTTTGAGCTTTGGCCTTCTTGGGCTTCGGCTTGGGCTTTGGGCTTTGGGCTTTGGCCTCATATTTATTTTATGTCTTCTTTTAATCTTGAGAAGACTAGAAGGAAGAACTTCAAATGTGAGGGTGGATGTCCTCTTCCTCCATTAATAAAAGCCTCCTTGCCGGTTGACCTAGCGCAAGAGCGTGGCCTCGTCTCGATCTTCCTCATCGGCTTGACACCACGTGCCCTTCAAGTCCACACCACAAATAGTCTCTCTGAGAACCTGAAAACAAAAGATAGCGTTTTTGCGGCCGGTGGCGCTCCGACGCTCAAGTCAGTAACTAGAACACCCAAAAACTAAGAGAAAATTGTACTCTGTAGAACCGTACTAAAGTGCACACAACCCTAACAATGAGCCATGATGAAAAACGTACCTCTGCAAATTCTGTTAAGTTTACCTTTATAGCTAGGTTTTTCTCTCTCCAGGCAGTTACGCTTTGGACGCGTGGCTCACATCCAACCCAGCACGTGTCGCTATCTGGGCCGAGGTAGCAGGTAGCACCCAGCCCTACACGTGTCATCATCTAAGCTAAGGTAACTCGAGGGTCATTTCTACACTGTATCCAACCCTACACGTGTCATCATCTGGGTTGGAATGACAGGTAGCATCCAACCCTACACATGTCATCATCTGGGTTGAGGTAACTTGAATATTATCCGTGCGTAGTGACCAGCCGCACGACCAAGTCCCCTATCCGAGGAGTAATCTAACACGTACTACGCTGCGAGACACCACATGACAAGGCGAGTATCGGATGCAACAAAGTGCATCATCTCTGTGATATCGCTTGTCGTTAGTGCCTCCCTCCTTATTGCTACGTCGTACGCGTTCTAGCTGGGGAAGCCTTGCCACCAACGAATGTCCACTCTGGGAGTCCCGTCGCCGATGAGCAAGGTGTTCCCCCCAGCTTACTCGACCTTTGTTCCCCATGCTGGTGCAACAACCATCTCACTGGACTTACTCGCTTGAAACTACCCTTCTGAGCCTCCAAAGTTTTAACTAGGTTTCCTGGAAGATCCGGCGGTGTGCCCCCATTGGCGATGTCTTACCACCCGATCTTCCATTGTCTAACACGACGATGTCATACAAACCCATCGGCAACCGGCTATGTTCATTGCGACACGCCACTTCCAGAAATCCGGCGACTATGCTCACTCCTGAACCATTCATCTCTCTCTTGTCCACGTGTTCTGTTGAGCACGCCCCACACGGTCACGTGCCAGACACGTCATCACAACGGATGACCTGGTCGGTACAAATATCAAACCACACACTTGAATGAACCGTGTCAACTGATAGACGTGATTTTTACAGAACAATATACTTCAATTATCTCCAAATTAGTCACTCAGATTTCAATAAGATATTCAGATTGGTTTTCCAGAAATCAAGAACAGTAAGAACTTACCCAGAAAGAACATATTCAATTTTAATTAAATAGGTTTATTTTTTGACAGATCAACACACGAAGCAGTAAATGAGTGCAGAGATTAAGGGAGATTGAACACCACAAGATTATTTTGGTTCACTCAAATGAGCTACATCCAGTCTCACCCTTTCCAAGATGAAATCTACTAAAAACCAGTACAAAACAATTATACAACCTAATGTTCTTGAACCCTACAAGAACATGGCATACCTAGCTGAAAAACACTATTTCAGCACACCCAACACTTCAAAAAAACACTATCAAGAAGTGTCTTGCAACTACGATTACAAATAGTAGAAAGATGAAATTGAATACACCTGAAAGGAGAATTGATCCGGTCGGTCATCGGTAGTTGATGACGTCAGCAGAAGATAATCACGTGGACCACTCGTAGGGTGACATGTGGATCGGGTGACAGAAAGGCCAGGGGGGAGGTCATCCGAAGAGGTGATCGGTGGTCAGTAGCCAGGTGGCCACCGACAGATCAGTCGGCAGAGAAGTCAGGGGACAAATCACCCAGAATGGTGATCGGTGGTCAGTAACCAAGCGGTCACCGACAGACCAGTTCCCAGATGAACACCTGGGGGCAGAACGCGAGAAGTAATAGAGCACCGATCAGTCATCGAGTGCAAGGTCATCGGGGTCTCGTGTCACACGCAGTTAAGCTGGGACTGAGGTTCCCAGCGAGAGCGTTACGCACGAACCTCGCATGAACATATCTCAGAGAATCGCGCATGAGAGTGGCCTGAGGGAGTTGGTAAACCGGTCAGTGATTGGTGACTCCCTCAACCCATTACGTGCATGGCATCGTGAAGGGAAATCGTTTGCGCAGAGAGCAATGCTTGGTGAGTGTGCCTAAACCAGCTACACCTGGCGTTCTCCTGAGAGTATGCGATTTACCCAGATAGAAGGAATGCGCTAAGTTACTCCGCAAGGGAATGACTTAGACACACAGAGAGAAGCGCTAGAGCCCTTCAAGTAGTGACACGTGTGTGGTTAGTTGCATGCCTCCACGTGTCATCATCTGAGAGGGGCGCGGTCCAGACAAAGGTGCACTCCGTACCGCTAAAGGTACAGACACGCGCAGACACTCCCGTTTTACAGATTCTGGAGGCACGTTGCCACAGAAAAGCACAACAGGGTTCTGACACATGCCAGAGAGGCATAACAGAATTCTGTTAGGCGCAGATACAGAGGGAGGCAAAAAAGAGAATCAGAGTGAGATTCAGATGGGAGTTTTTTCTTTCACACGCTGTTTTTACACACATTATTTCTCTAGTGATTCTGTGATCTAACTTGAGCGTCGGAGCGCCACCGGCCGCAGAGGCGCCACTGGCCGCAGAGGCGCCACTGTGTGTTTTTCAGGTTCTCAGAGAGGCTATCTGTGGAGCGGACTTGGAAGGCACGTGGTGTCAAGCTGGTGAGGAAGATCGTGACGAGGCAACGCTCTTGTGCTAAGTCAACAGGCAGGATCAAGAATGCAGAATCCATAACAAACCAGTAGAATAGATTGCAAAACCAGTGGCAGCACCTCCTACCAAACTTGGAACTTAACAAGAACAAGCACACATTTTTCTTTTGTAAAAACTCTTCCAAGAACTTGTGCAAATTCTTTTCAATTCACTCAAACTGTTAATCTCTGTTTCAAACTCGTTTTCTTAACACTTGTTTTAGTGAGATATGACTCTCTTTATATAGGAAATGATTTATAACAAATTTTCAAAAAACAGTTTAAAAAGTTGTTATAAAAAGAACAAATTGAAATTGTAATGAATAGATTTATTTTCAAAAAGACAAAGAGAGATTTTAAATTATTGCAACTCAGTCGTTTTGATAGAATAAAAAGGCTAAGCCTAGTTACTTGGTGCAAAAAACAAATTTATCAAAAACTTTTAAAAAACAAGGCACCAGTTAAAAAATAATTTATTCATTTGAGAAATAACATATTCATGTTTTGTGCAGTAAAGCATATTTTGGGGAAAAACATGAGAAAAACATTTAGAAAAGGTTGTGCTTGATCTTGTCACCTTGATAAGGGTTAAGAGGTGGGTCACGATGCAAAAAAACTCACTTTAAACACACTTTAACATATATACAAGACTACCCAAGTACAAAATTACAAACTTCAAAGCAAGGCACACACTTTTCTACATCAAACACATTGACTCGAAGGAGCCACATCCATCTTCAACACCTTTGGCTTTTTCCAGCCTTTTCTTTACTCCCCTGAGCACGAATCGGTTGGCGGACTCGACCTGCCCATTCATTTGAGGGTGCTCAACTGATGCGAACACCTGCTTGATACCGAGTTCCGTGCATAGTTTGCATAACTGCTGACTTGCGAACTGGGTGCCATTGTTAGACACCAAATGTTTTGGGATTCCAAAGCGGCAAACTATGTTCTTCCACACGAAGTGTTGAACTTTGTGAGTTGTAATTTGTGCAACGGGCTTGGCCTCTATCCACTTGGTAAAGTACTCGATGGCGACCACGAGGTACTTCATCTGGAGAACTGCTAAAGGAAATGGTCACAGGATGACAATCCCCCATGTGTGAAAAGGTCATGGGCTGTGGATCAATCGTAGTTCCTCCGAGGGCGCATGATGCCAGTCGGCATGCCGTTGGCACTGCTTGCATCGTTATGTGTACTTCATGTAGTCCTCCCTCATGGTCAGCCAATAGTACCTCGCCTGAATGGCTTTTGACGAGAGTGCTCGGCCGCTGATGTGACTCCCAATATACCTTCATGGAGCTTCGCCATGATACGCGTGCACTGCTCCCCACTCACATAAGACAGGATAGGATGAGCATAGCCATGTCTAAAAAACTTCCCATCAACCAGGGTATCCCTAACTTCGTTTTTCTTGGCGACCCTGGCTTCCGCTTTGATGTGATTCCACTAGCACAATTAGAATGATTCTTGACATTCTTAGGAATCATCTTGAGTTGGTTAAGAGCTAGGCACTTTATCATAGAAATGGATCAAGGTTCTATGAACAAGAACTCACCAAAACTAGTGCCAAAACACAAACTCATATAGAAGATCCAATTATTGTCAAATTGAACCGAACAAAAAGGCACAAAAGCTAAGCAAACTGATTTTGAATGCTGGAAATTAAATTGAACCGAACAAAAAGCTGGAAAATGAAGAAGAAAGATGAAGAACAACAAAGCACCATAAAAGGACCGAAGCAACACAAAATAAAATGAAACTGCCGAACCAAAATCAACAAGGAAACAAGCTAAGACAAGGAATTAACAAAAGAAGAAAGGAAGGAGAAAAGAGTGTTCATGAAGATGGAAGAATGGTTGGATGATCACGCCACTAGAAGGATGGTTGCTCCTAGATGAGTGTGCTGCCGCCACTTGAGGACACCATGGATCCTTCAAGATGAGACTAGAGAAGAAGGCTCAAAAGCTCTCCAATGATCACTCAAAATTTGAGTATAGTTTCTTTTCTCTAAAATTCAAATCTGAAATTTACAAAGGAAGCACCTCTATTTATAGCCTAAGGTGCTGAAAATGCAAGCTCAACAATTTCAAATTTCCCCCCTAAAACAATCTAGAACTGGCGCCTATTTAAAAGGCATGAGGAAGGTGTGGCCTCTTCCTTCACTTTGGCACCTCCTATTCTACTCCTACACCTATCTACTAATACACCCCCCTTCCTAAAGCTCCTAACTAAAGCCTAAAAGATGCTATAACAAATGAGGTTTCTAATGTTTCCCTCTAAGCACCTTCAACCAAAGAAATTACAAAAAGAGAAAATAAATGTCCCCTAGCTCCTAAAGCTTTGAACATGCTTCTTGTAAGCCTTTGAGGTGGGCTTTGACCTCCATGGGCGTCCTCCATTTGTGCCTCTACCTCTTCTTGATCTTGTTGATTGGCCTCCATGTCCTCTTGAGCTTGATCTCCATCATACTCCCCGAGTTGGAGAGAATTCGACCACGAATTCTGGAGACCTACAGAAAAAGGAGTTAGATCGCTGACATTAAAAGTATGACTACCTAAGAATGTATCAGGCATATCTAACTCATAAGCATTGTCATAACTCATAAGCTTGAGGATTTGGAAAGGTCCATCCCCTCGAGGCATTAGTTTGGACTTCCTTTGAGTAGGAAAGCGATCCTTCCTCAAGTGAAGCCAAACCCAATCGCCCTCATCAAACAACAATGCTTTTCTCCTTTTATTGGCAAGTTCAGCATACTTGCCAACCTTCTTCTCAATTCTCTTCTTGATGTCTTTATGCAAAGTTTTCACAAAAGAAGCCTTTTCATCACCATCTTTGCACAAGACATCTCCAAGAAGGGGAATAGGAAGAAGATCAAGAGGTGTTAGGGGATTAAACCCATAGACTACCTCAAAAGGAGAATGTGAGGTGGTAGAATTTACTACACGATTATATGCAAACTCAACATGGGGTAGAAAATTCTCCCACACTCTAGGATTCCCCGAAATAAAACATCTCAATAGTTGTCCCAAAGTTCTAGTCACCACCTCGGTTTGACCATCAGTTTGTGGGTGGCAAGTTGTAGAAAATAAAAGCTTAGTTCCAAGCTTGCCCCACAAGGTCTTCCAAAAGTGACTCAAGAATTTAGGATCTCTATCGGACACTATAGACCTAGGAATCCCATGTAGGCGAACCACTTCTTGGAAGAAGAGGTTTGCAATGTGGCATGCATCATCCACTTTGTGGCAAGGAATAAAGTGAGCCATCTTTGAAAAACGATCCACTACCACAAAAATGGAGTCCTTTCCCTTTGATGTCTTGGGTAAGCCTAAGATGAAATCCATAGATATATCTACCCAAGGCATTGAAGGGATAGGAAGAGGAGTATATAGACCATGGGGATGCATTTTAGACTTAGCTTTGCGGCAAGCTATGCATTTATCACAAAAACTATGAACATGTTTATGCATATGAGGCCAAAAGAAATGTTCATGCAACACATCCAAAGTTTTAGCAACCCCAAAATGTCCCATTAAACCCCCTTCATGAGCTTCTCTAACAAGAGATAATCTAATAGAGCATTGAGGAACACAAAGACGTTTTTCTTTAAAAAGAAAGCCATCTTGAATAAAAAAGTCTTTGTGTCCTCCCTTAAGACACTCTAGATAGATGAGAGAAAAATCAAGGTCATCATGATAAAGTTCCTTAATGTGATCAAAACCAAGATATTGAGAGGTTAAAAGATTTAGCAAAGTGTATCTTCTAGAAAGAGCATCCGCCACAATATTTACTTTGCCTTGCTTGTGTTTGATCGCATAAGGAAATTGCTCAATGAATTCCACCCACTTAGCATGCCTCTTGTTAAGTTTGTTTTGGCTTTTCAAATATTTAAGAGATTCATGATCACTATGTATCACAAACTCTTTGGGAAAAAGATAGTGTTGCCAAGTAAACAAAGCCCTAACAAGTGCATATAATTCCTTATCATAGGTGGAATAATTGAGATGACTTCCCTTCAATTTCTCACTAAAATAGGCTATGGGGTGGCCCTCTTGAAGGAGAACAGCCCCAATACCTATGCTTGAAGCATCACACTCAATCTCAAATGTCTTAGTGAAATTAGGAAGCCCCAAGATGGGAGCATTAGTCAATTTTTCTTTCAAAGTGTCAAAAGCATTTTGTTGTGCTTCTACCCAATGAAAGACCACATCCTTTTTCACTATGTCATTGAGTGGTGCGGCAATGGTACCAAAGTTTGGAACAAATCTTCTATAAAAAGAAGCAAGTCCATGAAAACTTCGGACCTCATTTAAAGATTTCGGTGTAGGCCAATTTTGAATGGCCACCACCTTTGTTTTGTCCACATGGACCCCTTTACAACTCACAACAAACCCTAGGAATTCTATATGATCAAGAGCAAACATACATTTAGCAAGGTTAGCTTAAAAATGTTCCTTCCTAAGGGTTTCTAAAACTTGCCTAACATGCAACCTATGGTCATTCAAAGATAAGCTATAAATGAGAATGTCATCAAAGTAAACAACAACAAACTTACTAATGAAAGGTCTAAGAACATGATGCATGAGGCGCATGAAAGTACTTGGTGCATTAGTTAGGCCAAAAGGCATAACTAACCACTCATATAAACCAAAATTGGTCTTAAAAGCCGTCTTCCATGCATCACCCGGTTTGATACGGATTTGATTGTAGCTGCTTTTAAGATCAATCTTTGAAAAGATTTTTGAACCATGTAATTCGTCTAACAAATCATCTAGTCTAGGTATGGGATGCCTATACTTAATTGTTATGTTATTGATGGCCCTACAATCCGAACACATTCGCCATGTGCCATCCTTTTTTGGCACTAAGATGATAGGCATAGCACAAGGACTCATGCTATCTTGCACCCACCCTTTCTCAATCAAAGCCTCAACTTGTTGGCGAATTTCCTTGGTTTCACTTGGATTGGTCCTATATGCTGGACGGTTTGGTAAAGAAGAGCCCGGTATCAAATCAATTTGGTGCTTAATCCCTCTCAAAGGTGGACGTCCATTTGGAGGATCTTGAAACACATCTTGGAACTCTTCTACCAAATTTTCCAAGCAATCAGGACTATCAACAAGTGATTCTAATCTAAGAGTTCTAGGGATGGCTAAGAAAAGAGGATGATGAGCCACTATTTCCCTTTCAATGTCACGCCTAGACACAAGGAGTGTAGGCTTAGAACTATTATCTTTTTTATCTTTTTTATCTTTTTCACTCTCCCTCTTTTTCTTCATGATAACTTGGTCCTCATGGACTTCTCTTGGAGAGAGAGATTTTAAAGTAACCTTGTGACCATGGAATTCAAAAGATAGTTTGTTGGTAAAGCCATCATGTAAATTTTTCTATCAAATTGCCAAGGCCTTCCCAAAAGAACATGAGTGGCTTCAATGGGCACAACATCACATAATACCTCATCTTTGTATTTTCCAATGGAGAAATGGATGAGGACTTGTTTATTAACATTTATTTCTCCTACTTCACTATGCCATTCTAATTTGTAGGGCTTTGTATGAGAGATAATAGGCAATCCAAGCTTATCTACTACTCTTGTACTAGCCACATTTGCACAACTACCCCCATCCACTATCAAGGAACAAATGTTGTTTTGAATAAGACATCTTGTATGGAAAATATTTTCCCTTTGACTTTCATCAAAAGGTTGTGAAACATGTCCAAGAAGTCTTCTCACAACTAACAAGTCCCCTTCAAGTGGACATTCGCTCTCTTCCTCACTAGATGCATGAGAATGCAATGAATGCTTAGGAGAATCCGAATCATGCTCACTAACTACAATGCCCTCGTGCATGTACATACTTCGTTTCGAAGGACAATTTGCAGCTATATGACCATAACCCATACATTTAAAGCATTTAGTATTGGATGTTCTAGTGGGAGACTTGGGTCTAGAAGTAGATGGCTTAGTTTCCTTGGGTTTGAAAGAAGAATCTTTGGAAGGATGTTTAGAAAAAGAATTTTTGTTTCTCCAAGACTTGGAGTAGTATCCATCATTGGAAGCATTTTTGAAAGAGTTTTTCTTAGCAAGTTGGGCTTCCACCTTCATTGCAAGATGAACTAAAGAGCCCAATGATGAATACTCTTGTAACTCAACAATGTCTTGAATATCCTTCCTAAGACCACTCACAAACCTAGCAATCATAGCTTCCTCACTTTCTTCTAATTCAATTTTAAGCACAAGCGTCTCAAGCTCCTTATAATATTCATCCACATTTAGCGTGCCTTGCTGAAACCGTTGGAGTCTCAACATGAGGTCTTTCCTAAAATGTGGGGGCACAAACCTAGCGCGCATATGATCCTTTAAAGAGTTCCAAGAGTCCACAGGAGGACCCTTGTGATAGATAATGTCCTTTACAATTCCATGCCACCATTTCATGGCATAATCACTAAACTCTAGGGTGGCTAGCTTAAGCTTATGCTCATCTTGGATCTCATGGATCTCAAATATTTGTTCACACTTAGCCTCCCAATCTAAATATACATTAGGATCACTAGAGCCATTAAAACAAGGAAGCTTGACCGAAGGAAGCCTAGACTTTGCATCATGATAGAAGCCATTGCCGTAGTGAGTTCTTTCCCCTTGGTGATGATGTCTTTGTCCATGGACTTGGGGTGGAGTTCTCCTTCTCCTATGCTCCCTTCACGGCCAAAATCATTGGAAGAAGCTCTTGTTGAAGGTCTATGATGCTCATCATGAATTGAAGGAGATGGTCTAGCTTGTTGCACCTCCATCTTTTGCAATTTCTCCTCCAAGCGTCTAATGGTTCTTTGAGCTTCATGTAATTCACCAAGGATTGAAGCTTTGGAAGGAGAATTCTGCTTGTATGATGCATCACTTGAAAATCCAGCCATTTTGGAAATAAAAAACAGCAAACACACAAAAACAGCAAACAAGTTAAGAAACAAAAATTAGCAAAAACAGTGAGTGTCTTAAGCAAAAATGCCGAAGTGAATTGAGGCAGAAAAATAGGTCACTCTCAAAGAAATAATGTCCTTGCACCAATCTGATCTTGAGGCCTTGGAATTCTCAAATGAAAGATGTCAAAGCAAGCACACCAATCTCAAGGCAACCGCCACAAAACCAATGAAACAATAAAGACAAACAAGAAAAGGTATAAGCAAAGAAAGGTAATTGCAAAAGGAAAACTATATGTAAGACAAACTCAAAGAGTAAGGAATGAAAGACAATCAAGAAAATAAAGAACTCAATGAGAAAGTAGGCACACAAAAGAATACTTAAGGAAAAGCACTAGATTAGATGAAGAAAACAAAAATTTAGCTACTGGAATTTTTTTTTTTTAATGCAAACTGTGCTCGATATTCCCTGATTTAACTGGAATGATGTAGAGCGAACTGGATTAAGAAATTTGAACCACAGAAACTTCAAGATGTTAACTCAATAATGGCACTGGAATCAATTAAAAAAAGTAAGCCAATTAATTGAGATAAATTTTTTAAAATCGCTGCCAGATTACCGTATTCTTTTCGGCAGAATTGTACACTTTTTTTATTTTATTTATCATTTTTTGTGTACTTTGACTTTTTGAATGATTCTTTTTTGTACTCTTTTCTAACACTTTGAATATCTCAAATCCAGAATTTCAGAATTTTCCAGTGAGTAAATCAATTGCAATAAGGAAAAACAGTAAGCACTTTTTTTCAGAAACAGAGGAATCCTAATAGGAATAAAAAACAGAATTATGAACTAGCAAAGACATAATAGAAAATGATGTATTGGAACTTGTATAGGTCTAGAATACAAGTATGAACTCAATTCTAAAAAGAAAATGCACAAAGGATCAATATCAATTCAGAAAATTATATGACACTAAAGCAAGAAACAATCAAAAACAATAAAAGTACTACTAGAAGTAATGACAATTATGGAATAACATGACTAAGACAAAACTTGACATGATTCAAAAAGGAAAACACTCAAACATATGATAGGCAAAAGAATTAAAAACAGCAAGTAAACTCAAAATAAGCCTAAAACAGAAACTTAAATTGCAAGAAATTAAAAGAGCTCTTGAAATAAAGTGCTACACAACTCAACAATTAAACAAGAACACACCTAAACTCATGATACCACATGATGTGATTCCACTACCACAATTAGAATGATTCTGGACATTCTTAGGAATCATCTTGAGTTGGTTAAGAGCTAGGCACTTTATCATAGAAATGGATCAAGGTTCTACGAACAAGAACTCACCAAAACTAGTGCCAAAACACAAACTCATATAAAAGATCCAATTATTGTCAAATTCAACCGAACAAAAAGGCACAAAAGCTAAGCAAACTGATTTTGAATGCTGGAAATTAAATTGAACCGAACAAAAAGCTGGAAAATGAAGAAGAAAGATGAAGAACAGCAAAGCACCATAAAAGGACCGAAGCAACACTAAATAAAATGAAACTGCGGAACCAAAATCAACAAGGAAACAAGCTAAGACAAGGAATTAACAAAAGAAGAAAGGAAGGAGAAAAGAGTGCTCATGCAGATGGAAGAATGGTTGGATGATCACGCCACTAGAAGGATGGTTGCTCCTAGATGAGTGTGCTGCCGCCACTTGAGGACACCATGGATCCTTCAAGATGAGACTAGAGAAGAAGGCTCAAAAGCTCTCCAATGATCACTCAAAATTTGAGTATAGTTTCTTTTCTCTTAAATTCAAATCTGAAATTTACAAAGGAAGCACCTCTATTTATAGCCTAAGGTGCTGAAAATGCAAGCTAAACAATTTCAAATTTCCCCCCTAAAACAATCTAGAACCGGCGCCTATTTAAAAGGCATGAGGAAGGTGTGGCCTCTTCCTTCACTTTGGCACCTCCTATTCTACTCCTACACCTATCTACTAATACACGCCCCTTCCTAAAGCTCCTAACTAAAGCCGAAAAGATGCTATAACAAAAGAGGTTTCTAATGTTTCCCTCTAAGCACCCTCAACCAAAGAAATTACAAAAAGAGAAAATAAATGTCCCCTAGCTCCTAAAGCTTTGAACATGCTTCTTGTAAGCCTTTGAGGTGGGCTTTGACCTCCATGGGCGTCCTCCATTTGTGCCTCTACCTCTTCTTGATCTTGTTGATTGGCGTCCATGTCCTCTGGAGCTTGATCTCCATCACGCTTGCTCCAGCGGGAGCAACCGATCAGCCAAGTAGCATCTATAGGGTGTCATCCAGGTTTCACCCTCGGTTTCTCCCTCGTCGACTAGGCAAACATGCGATGACTCTCCCCATAATAAGTCGTACGCTTCCTAAACCTAAACCCTAAACCCTAAACCCTGGGTGCCCTCATCATTTCCTGAGTCAATGACCGGTGACCTCTTTTTCCGTCCTCTGAGATGCTTACCTGCTGGACCACTATGCAGCCTGTGGTGGTTCTAGGGGTCTTCAAGGTTTATAGTAAGATTGTCCTCTGCCTACCCCCCTTGCCTGAGCTGGCGAGTTTTGCTAGCAAGTCGACTCCGGAATTCTATTCTCTGGGAATGTGCACCAACTCGAACACCACAAAAGCTTCTTTTAAGAGCCTGACATATTCTAGGTATGCGGCCATCTGAGGGTCCTTGGCCTGGTACTCACTCGTAACCTGCCCCTTTATCAACCAGGAGTCACTCCTTACCAACAGACTTCTAGCACCCATCTTGATGGAGATCAAGCTCAAGAGGACATGGAGGCCAATCAACAAGATCAAGAAGAGGTGGAGGCACAAATGGAGGACGCCCATGGAGGTCAAAGTCCACCTCAAAGGATTACAAGAAGCATGTTCAAAGCTTTGGGAGCTAGAGGACATTTATTTTCTCTTTTTGTAATTTCTTTAGTTGAAGGTGCTTAGAGGGAAACATTAGAAACCTCTTTTGTTTTAGCATCTTGTAGGTTTTAATTAGGAGCTTTAAGGGGGTGTATTAGTAGATAGGTGTAGGAGTAGAATAGGAGGTGCCAAAGGATGCTTGTTTTAGGCGCCGGTTTCTAGAATAGTTTAGGAGGGAATTTTGAATTGTTTTAGCTTAGTTTTTCAGCACCTTAGGCTATAAATAGAGGTGCTCTCTTTGTAAAATTCAGATTGGAATTAATCTAAGAAAACTCTACTCAAATTTTGAGTGACCTTTGGAGAGCTTTTGGAGCCTTCTTCTCTAGTCTTATCTTGATGGATCAATGGAGTCCTCAAGTGGCGGCATCACTCTCATCTAGGAGCATTCCACACTTCTAGTGGCGAGATCATCCATCCTCCTTCCATCTTCATGAGCATTCTCTTCTCCTTCCTTTCTTCTTTTTCAATTGTTCATGTTGCCTTGTGTTCTTGAGTTGTTTTGGTTCGGTTCTTCTATTTTCCAGCACCTATGTTCTGTTTTGTTTTCAATTCTGTTCGGTCATTCCAGTTTTAATCTCTTTGTTGATTCAATTTGACAATATTTGGTTCATCCAAATGAGTTTGGGATTTGGTACTAGTTTTTGGTGAGTTCTTGTCTTAGAACAATGATCCAACTCTAAGAAAAGTGCCTCTATATTTTCCAGCTCAAGGTGATTCCTAAGAATGTCAAGAATCTTGTTCTATGTGGCTATTGGAATCACATCACATCTCCTTGGCTAGCAGCATTCCTGCGACTAAGGCCTCATATTTAGCTTGGTTGTTACTAGCCTTGAAGGTGAACCGTAAGGCCTTCTTGATCTATAACCCATCTGGCCCTTCCAACATGACACCAGCCCCACTGCCTTAGTGCTTAGAGGACCTGTATACAGAGAGAACCCATTGGAAGTTTGCTCCTTCTTGTTGCGCGGCCGCTGAGGAGAGTTCTACCACGAAGTCACCATAAACTTAACCCTTGATAGGTCCTCTTGGTTCATACTGTATATCGAACTCGGACAACTCAACAGTCCAGCGCACCATTCGCCCTGCCACATCAGGCTTCTGTAAGACCATGCGTATAGGTAGGTTTCTCGTTACAATTACAGTGAAACTCTGGAAGTAGTGGCAGAGCCTTCGTGCTGCAAACACTATGGCTAGAGCCACCTTTTCGATGGCCTGATAGCACACCTCAAACCCCTGCAAAACTTTGCTGACGAAGTATATGGGTCTCTGCACGTGGTCCTGCTCATGAAAGATGACTGAATTGATCACCCACTACGTAATAACAAAGTATAGACGAAGCGGGGTACCTAGCAGCGGCTTGCACAACACTTAGGGACTGGACATGTATTCTTTCAACTTGAAGAACGAATCTTCACACTCCCTTGTCCACATGAACCTGTTGTTCCTCTTTAAGCATTGGAAATAGGGATGCCCCCTATCCCATCTTGCTGATACAAACTGGGATAGGGCGACCATTTGTCCTATCAATTGTTGCACCTCTTTCACCAAGATCGGGCTCCTCACAACTATGATCGTCGCACACTTCTCGGGGTTCGCCTCTATTCCCCGCTCGGTGAGTAAGAACCCTAACAACTTCCCTGCCTCTACCCCGAACACACACTTTTCGGGGTTCAGCTTCAACCTATACTTGGCTATGGTGGTGAATATGATGGAAGAGGGCCAAGCACCAACCCAAAGGAGAGCTAAACATCAAGACATACTGGGCCAACTACAAGGGCCATGGCTAAGAGGCTTGATGAGGATTGGAACACTGCTAATGATGGTAGAGAAACTTACCTCTACATGTTCCAAGAGGTCTAAAATCAAGCAGAGCATAGTCTTTAAATTCTTGTCAAAGTAGCATATGAATTTTCTTTTGTAAATTTTTTTAATTTGTAATTAGATTGAATTTTGGCTTCTAAAAACCAACCTAAGTTAGATTAGGGTTTTGTTCCGGCCGGTTGACCTGGGACGTCTTTGTGCGCAACCTCACCCGTCAGCTAGGGACACCTTCCCACTGGTTACCTGTGAATCCCTGCAAAGAAGGACAAAAAGGGCGCCCTAGCGGCCGTTTGCACTCCGACGCTCAAGTGAGCTAGCAGGAAACACCAAAACTCTACACCTCCGTATCGGAGCACCGTGAATGGCACTCTGAAGGTGGTCAAAAGAAACTGTGTATTCTGTATATTTTCTCCCTCTGGCAAATAACCTTTCTCTAGTCCCTTGTCCGTAGCCTCAAGACCCGAGCAAGCAACTAGAGTATACTCTGGGAAAATCTGCCAAAAGTTCGAACCCCGTTTCAAACATCCCCGGTTCTATTTAAACTGCTCTAGCATTTAAAGCGTCTTAAAGCGCATTTAATTATCCCCGGTTCAGCGCCTTTAAGACGTTTAAACCGCTTAGAGCATTTAAAGTACCTTAAACGCTCGAAACGTAAACTTTATTAAATAGCTTTAATTACCTTGTACCTGAAAAATTGATGTTTCTGTTTTGACTTGGCTGCTATTACACGTGGAGGGCCTCACCGCACCGTGACCCCACTCGGGGGTATTTACTCACGTGAGTCCTCCTTCCTGGGAGTGCATCTGCGCAAGGGGTGACTTTTTGGGTGCCAACTCATGCCCCCAAACCTCTAGTCACTCACTTTGAGAGCGTATCTATCTTTCTCTCGCACCCTGCACCTGGCTACCCCTGGGCGTGACCCTTCCCATGAGTCGTAACTATCCCAAGGGCTTCTCTGGGGCGACATGGGCACTTCACGAGTTAGATTCCTCTCTACTGGCGCTATTACTATGGCCTTGAAGCCACCTTTCTCTTCTCTTTAACGCTGCCCCTGGTTCCTCTGAAACGGGGAAAGCAACACCTTTTAGGGCCACGCTTAATCGCTTGGCACGTGGTTCATCACGCGGTCAGCCTCAAGAGTCTCTTGCGCTCACAGTGAGCGCCTAATCCTGCGACACGTGGCATCATCGCACGGTCACCATCTGTTGCCCCTCGCACTCCTTGTAACGTTTAATTTACCCAAACTCCGAGCTCGAAACCACTGTTTCATCCACTTTCTCTGCCTTCTCGCACTGTTCATCTTCTTCGAATTTTCTCTCTCGCGATCTCTGCTTTTTCGTGCTTCCACTCGTCACACCCTTCGACCCTTAAAGGTACGGTTTTTCCTACCCTTGTCGATTCTCTTTACTGCATGATTATGATGTATGGATGAACTGCCTGGGACTGTCTACCTGCTCATCTTTTCGTGTCGTTCTTGTGCTTCCTTGTTTCCCTCGTTCCTCTTTCTCTCGCGTGGGTAGGGTTTGCCTAGGGTTTCTCCTTTTTCCCCCTTCTCTTCTTCAAACCCCTTTTCGCTGAACCCTTTCTTTTCTCTTTACTCTTCAGCTCTTGCGTCAATGGCGAAAACCAAGACCACTGCGCCTCCTCCGCTCCCTAGGTCTCACTATAAAGAGGAGTACGACTGGGCCTCTGACGATCTCATTGACGAATGCTCCACATTAAACTCCGTTGACGACGTGGAGGCCCACAGGAGGGACCCCGCGCTCTACAACTTCAACGCATTCCACAAAACTCATGACTCCCACGTCTTGGTATGTCGCATGAAACCCGGGGTACCCGTTTATGTGGACTCGAGGGCCACCGGGGGAAGTCCCTTCTTCTTCCTCGACCAAATGGTATTCAAAAGAGTGGGCCTGCGTCTCCCTTTCACTTCCTTCGAGAGGGAGCTGCTCACCGAAATCAACACCGCCCCTGCCCAGCTCCACCCCAACAGCTGGGCCTTTGTGAGGGGTTTTCAAATTCTTTGCGGGTATTTGGGCATCCCTCCTCCGTGGATGCCTTTCTTCATTTTTTTGAGGTGAGGAAACAAGGTAAAAGCCTGTGGATGAGTTTTTCTGGCGTCGCCGGGCGCATCATCCTCACACTCTTCCAAAATTCATTCAAAGGCTGGAAGGGGAAGTTCTTCAAAGTGCGTGTGACCAAATACGATCCTACTGCACTGGAAGGCTTTCCCCTGTACTGGACGGACAAACCCATAATGATCAAGGCCCTGTCTTTGGATCAACTCGACCCTGCTGATCGGGACGTGTGCAAAGCTTTGGCTGGGCTTGGGGTGGTCTTTGATACCGCCAAGCTCATTGCAAACGAATTCAACGCCCATGGACTCTCCACTTACTTTGGTACCTGTTCTTGATTGTTTGTACTGTATGGGCTGTCGTGGTTATATGAACTTACTTGCATCGCTTGAACCCCTATGAATATCTGTAAGTGTTTGGCTATAAGTACTCTCATTCTGCTTTATCTGAATTGGTCTTTGCTCTGTTACTCTCACTGTTGCAAGTCCAGTAATGACTTCTTCGAGGCGACTCGCACTTGCCAAATTCTTTAAGAAGGCAAAATCTGCCAAAGGAGGCGGAGACGTCGTCGTCCCCGACGTGCCAACTGTCGCTTCCCTACCGACTCCTCCACCGTCTGTCTCTCCTCCTCCCATTGCTGGGGTTCCATTGGCCATGGCATCGACTCCTGCCCCAGCACGCCCCAATAAAGGAAAAAGGGTGCTGGTGATAGATTCCGATAGTGAAGACTCGGGCGTCGCCTTGGTTTCCAAGAAGAAGAGGGTCGCGGGCGTTCCTACCTTGACTGTCGTGTCTCCCGGTGGCGGGGGTTCTCTCAGGGACGATCCTCCAAGGGCCACATCACCTCCGCCTCAAACAGTCCAAGAGGAACAAGAGGAGGGGGCCGATTCGGTTCCCCCGCCGCTACCGCTTCGTGAAGCAGCTGAGGCCTCGAGCACTGCCCCTCCTGCATCAGTTCCTGCTTCGTCTTCCCGCAGGCCACAGATTCCCTGCCCCGTCCACCGGGAGTTGACGCAGGGTTTTACTGAAGGAATGTCGCCAAAGGACCCCCGCAAGGGGGGAGGCATGCCTTATTATATGGGGGCGTTCCTTGCGGTGGCACTTAAGTGGCGCACCCGTGGCCGAAGCGCTGCCAAGGCGAGGGAGGCTCTCCGTAAACTGAGGCAAGACGTAGGAGCGCTGAAGGAGGAGAAGCAAGCCTGGGGGCTTAGGGAGGAAGCTTCCCAAGCTTCGCTGAAACTGGCCCACGAGGGTAGGGAGGGGGCCGAGGCGTACGCGCGTGAACTTGAACAAGCGCATGTTGACCAGCTGGCCCAGCTCACTTCCTACCAAGTCCAAAGCATTGGCCTCCAAGAGGCGACTCTTGCCTCCGAAATGCAGCGGAAAAAACTCGAAGAACTGGACGCTGCTTGGAGGCAGAAGTTAGGTGAGAGGGAAAACGCCTTGGGGGTGAAGGTTGAAGCCTTGGGCCTTCTCCAAGCT
Organism: Phaseolus vulgaris; assembly: GCF_000499845.2. Lineage (NCBI taxonomy): Eukaryota > Viridiplantae > Streptophyta > Magnoliopsida > Fabales > Fabaceae > Phaseolus > Phaseolus vulgaris. The sequence goes on from NC_023757.2 coordinate 22,780,869, forward strand.
AAAGCCAATAAGCTCCGGGTGGAGAAGGAGTTCTTGGAGAAACAGTTGATCTCCAAGGACTCTAGGATCGCCGAGCTGGAGGGGGAGGTCCAAGAGCTGACTGGGGAGATGGCGGGCGCGTTTGACGAAGGATTCCAAGAGGCTCTGACTCAGGCGTCTTGCGAGAACCCGGGAATCAACGTTTCAAACTGCAATTCCACCCACCATGTCGTTGATGGAAAGGTCGTGCCTCTCGAATTGGATGACTAAACCGCCGACTCTCAACTGCCACCTTTACCTTTTGCGCTTTCTATTTGTTCTTGCCAATTTTTGATAAACTTGTAAATCCTTTGAACTATTTGCACCTTTGTCGGAACCATGGGTTTTGTATGACAATTTTACACTTCTGCGGTATCGAGTTCTGTTTGCATGATATTTTTACCTTCGTTCTTCATTTTTGTGTACTTCAATTACTTTGCCTGTACTTTTTTTACCCGTTTCTTTTGCTGTGTTGGGCGATCCTGTACATCCGGCGCCTCACTTCTAACGCGTACCTCAAACCTGTTCAGCCTTCGTATCTATGAGGCCTCCGCCTCGTGAAGGCGCTGGCCGCTCCGCCATCGCTGCAAACGCCAAAGTCGAGACCTGCTCTAGGTCTAAACACTTGGGACCAGATCGCGTTTCAGTGCCCACGCCCATGGAGAGGCCTGTCTAAGAGCGCCGTATCGTCCATGGAGTGTCTTAAACACCAAGGCGACCCGTATCTTAATTCTTGGTGCTTGGCGCCCACGCCTAAGGAGAGGCCTGCTACAGCAGTGTCGTATCGTCCTCAGAGTGTCTAGAAACGCCAGGCACTGGGAAGGCTCGAAGCCCCCCATGGGGTCGCTCCCTCCATGGTTTTTCCTTCCCATGGGTATCAGGGAGCAATCCTGCGGCAGCTTACTTGGCTTCTGGCGATCTCGTCTCCCTCCACAATCTTTCCTACCTGTGGGTATCGGGGAGGCGACGCCACTGATGCCTTATGCTGGCGACGTATTCAGCGTATCATGCTGGCAACCCCTTCAGCGTCTTATGCTGGCGACGCCCTAAGTGTCTCGGCGATGCTTGGCGCGATCGACCCGTTCACTTGACCTTGGCATTGACTTTGACTTCGACTCTGGTCGACGCCTGGGGGTAGTGGAGAGCGTAAGGTCTCGCCCGCGCCATCCACGTGGCATTTCCCGTATGGCTAATGGGACGTTCCCTCACTTGACTTGATCCTGACATTTTCTGAGCTTCTGACCCATTCTCGACGGTGCATCGTACCCTCGGGCATACTGTCGACGCGACGTTTTCTGAATGTTAACCAGTGGCGCCAAGATCATCCTCCCATCCTGATGGCATTTTCATGAAGTTCTTCTTGAATCAAAGTAGAGCAAAGGGGAGGAAGCAATGGATAAGGTGAGCAAGATCCTCCTAAGAGTGGTGTTGATCTTGTAGGTGCATGATAAGTGTGGGTATTGGGTGGTTCGGCCAGCCCAAGGGAAAAGATGAAGGAATTGAAGTTTAGAGCCAAGGATTCTAGGGAGAAGCAAAGCTTGGCACAAAATGGCAACATAACTTTACTCACAATAAACTTGAAAATACAAGGTGTAGGCTCCTCCTTTTATAGGCTAAGGAGGACCATAATGCTACCCTAATGCTAGCCAAATGAAATGTAAATGTGAAGCACATGGGTGCACATGGCACATGGGTGCACAAATGAGCACATGGGGAGGGGTGTGTCTAGTTTTTATGCTCACCCCCTCCATGGTCTTTCTAGAATGTTCACACAAATATGCTTTCTACACTACTCTAATTACTAAGCACCCCTAATGGGCCTTTATGTAACAATTACAAAGGTCTTCTCTTCCCAAAACCGTAGCTCTGACCCATGTGTATGTGAAGCTAGACGGTCTAGAAGGAATCCTCATCATGACCTAGAAGCTCCTTATGTAGCCGCTCCTCATCATGGCCTAGATGCTCCTCTTCATGGGCTAGACGCTCCTTTTTGAGTCTAGACGCTCCTCATCATAGGCTAGACCGTCTAGTCTTGGATGCTTGGCTTTCATCATGTGGTGAGCTTGGGCCCTCCTCCATCATCCCCTCCCTCTTGAAAAGGATTTGTCCTCAAATCCAAAGCTTTTGCTTTTGAGGGGGCTTGTTGTGGCTGGATGGTGTCCATCATCTCCTCCTTCGGGAAAAGATCTATCCTCAGATTTGCTAACTTGATCTCGGATAGCAGCCTCTTGCTTCGTCAAGGTGTGTCCTCCTGGATCAAATATCAACCTATGAGAATCTTGAAACAAAGCAAAGGAGTTAGAGTGAGTATTTGGAGAACAATTAATTGTGTGAAGTTGCCATCTTTGTGTTTCTCTTGTTTTGGTCAACTTCTCACAATGCTTCCCTTTTGATGGTTGTAGGTGCCTTCTAATCCTCTTATGTTTTCTAAAATTTCCAAAAGTAGTTACTTTTTCCTTAGGCATAATCCCTTTAGGAAATGGTGACAACTTTAAAAAGGCAAGAGGACTATGTTCACATACAACTTCAAATGGAGAGATATGAGTAATCTTGTGGACTACTCCATTGTATGCATGCATAAAAGGAAAAGGATTCTTATCCCAAGAATTGTGGGTGTCCCTCATGATTTCGTGAAGCATAGAAGGGAGAGCTATGTTTTCAAATTTTGGAGCTCTATCCCTTATTTTTGAAAATAAATCATGGAGGCTTGTCACTTTTCTTAAGAAGAGTTTATCCACTTCCATGAAGAAAGAATCAAGACCTTTTGTCGTCCTAGGAAGCTCTAATTTGAAATGTGTGTCTTCCCATGGATCTTTTACAAAAGGTGAAGGAGTATAGAGTTCTTGGGATGTTGCCTTAGGTGTAGTTTGAAAACAAGAGTTATACCTAAAGTAATGTCTTTGAACTTCTTTTCTCATGGGTGACAAAAGTTTTCCTCTTAAAAGCTCTAGAGTTTTATCAACTCTCATTTGTCCCATGAGTTCTCCTTCTTGTAGACTTTTTCTCTTATGTGCAAAGAGAGTCTCGTTGGTACAACCATTGTTTATGAAAATTTGTACATTTTGCAATGGTTGTCTCAATAAGACATGGCAAGTTGTTCTAGGCACTACTTCATACAAAAATTGGTAGGTGCTTATAGATAACTTGTCATTCTTTTGGGGATATCTTAACACATCTGAGAAATAGTCTTGATCTATGCAAGCTTCTTTTAAAGACTTTTCTTTTGTGCTCATGCTTGCAAGTGTTCCTTTACAATAGGAAAGGCCTAAAAGATGCTAAAACAAAAGAGGTTTCTAATGTTTCCCTCTAAGCACCTTCAACTAAAGAAATTACAAAAAGAGAAAATAAATGTCCTCTAGCTCCCAAAGCTTTGAACATGCTTCTTGTAATCCTTTGAGGTGGACTTTGACCTCCATGGGCGTCCTCCATTTGTGCCTCCACCTCTTCTTGATCTTGTTGATTGGCCTCCATGTCCTCTTGAGCTTGATCTCCATCATACTCCCCGAGTTGGAGAGAATTCGACCACGAATTCTGGAGACCTACAGAAAAGGGAGTTAGATCGCTGACATTAAAAGTATGACTACCTAAGAATGTATCAGGCATATCTAACTCATAAGCATTGTCATTAATCCTCTTGAGGACTTGGAAAGGTCCATCCCCTCAAGGCATTAGTTTGGACTTCCTTTGAGTAGGAAAACGATCCTTCCTCAAGTGAAGCCAAACCCAATCGCCCTCATCAAACAACAATGCTTTTCTCCTTTTATTGGCAAGTTCAGCATACTTGCCAACCTTCTTCTCAATTCTCTTCTTGATGTCTTTATGCAAAGTTTTCACAAAAGAAGCCTTTTCATCCCCATCTTTGCACAAGACATCTCCAAGAAGGGGAATAGGAAGAAGATCAAGAGGTGTTAGGGGATTAAACCCATAGACCACCTCAAAAGGAGAATGGGAGGTGGTAGAATTTACTACTCGGTTATATGCAAACTCAACATGGGGTAGTAAATTCTCCCACACTCTAGGATTCCCCGAAATAAAGCATCTCAATAGTTGTCCCAAAGTTCTATTCACCACCTCGGTTTGACCATCAGTTTGTGGGTGGCAAGTGGTAGAAAATAAAAGCTTAGTTCCAAGCTTGCCCCACAAGGTCTTCCAAAAGCGACTCAAGAACTTAGGATCTCTATCGGACACTATAGACCTAGGAATCCCATGCAAGCGAACCACTTCTTGAAAGAAGAGGTTTGCAGTGTGGCATGCATCATCCACTTTGTGGCAAGGAATAAAGTGAGCCATCTTTGAAAAACGATCCACTACCACAAAAATGGAGTCCTTTCCCTTTGATGTCTTGGGTAAGCCTAAGATGAAATCCATAGATATATCTACCCAAGGCATTGAAGGGATAGGAAGAGGAGTATAAAGACCATGTGGATGCATTTTAGACTTAGCTTTGCGGCAAGCTATGCATTTATCACACAAACTATGAACATGTTTATGCATATGTGGCCAAAAGAAATGTTCATGCAACACATCCAAAGTTTTAGCAACCCCAAAATGTCCCATTAAACCCCCCTCATGAGCTTCTCTAACAAGAGATAATCTAATAGAGCTTTGGGGAACACAAAGACGTTTTCCTTTAAAAAGAAAGCCATCTTGAATAAAAAAGTCTTTGTGTCCTCCTTTAAGACACTCTTGATAGATGGGAGAAAAATCAAGGTCATCATGATAAAGTTCCTTAATGTGATCAAAACCAAGATATTGAGAGGTTAAAAGATTTAGCAAGGTGTATCTTCTAGAAAGAGCATCCGCCACAATATTTATTTTGCCTTGCTTGTGTTTGATCACATAAGGAAATTGCTCAATGAATTTCACCCACTTAGCATGCCTCTTGTTAAGTTTGTTTTGGCTTTTCAAATATTTAAGAGATTCATGATCACTATGTATCACAAACTCTTTGGGAAAGAGATAGTGTTGCCAAGTAAACAAAGCCCTAACAAGTGCATATAATTCCTTATCATAGGTGGAATAGTTGAGATGACTTCCCTTCAATTTCTCACTAAAATAGGCTATGGGGTGGCCCTCTTGAAGGAGAACAGCCCCAATACCTATGCTTGAAGCATCACACTCAATCTCAAATGTCTTAGTGAAATTAGGAAGGGCCAAGATGGGAGCATTAGTCAATTTTTCTTTCAAAGTATCAAAAGAATTTTGTTGTGCTTCTCCCCAATGAAAGACCACATCCTTTTTCACTATGTCATTGAGTGGTGCGGCAATGGTACCAAAGTTTGGGACAAATCTTCTATAGAAAGAAGCAAGCCCATGAAAACTTCAGACCTCATTCAAAGATTTCGGTGTAGGCCAATTTTGAATGGCCACCACCTTTGTTTTGTCCACATGGACCCCTTTACAACTCACAACAAACCCTAGGAATTCTATATGATCAAGAGCAAACATACATTTAGCAAGGTTAGCATACAAATGTTCCTTCCTAAGGGTTTCCAAAACTTGCCTAACATGCAACCTATGGTCATTCAAAGATAAGCTATAAATGAGAATGTCATCAAAGTAAACCACAACAAACTTACCAATGAAAGGTCTAAGAACATGATGCATGAGGCGCATGAAGGTACTTGGTGCATTAGTTAAACCAAAAGGCATAACTAACCACTCATATAAACCAAAGTTGGTCTTAAAAGCCGTCTTCCATGCATCACCCGGTTTGATACGGATTTGATTGTAGCCGCTTTTAAGATCAATCTTTGAAAAGATTTTAGAACCATGTAATTCATCCAACAAATCATCTAGTCTAGGTATGGGATGCCTATACTTAATGGTTATGTTATTTATGGCCCTACAATCCGAACACATTCGCCATGTGCCATCCTTTTTTGGCACTAAGATGATAGGCATAGCACAAGGACTCATGCTATCTTGCACCCACCCTTTCTCAATCAAAGCCTCAACTTGTTGGCGAATTTCCTTGGTTTCACTTGGATTGGTCCTATATGCTGGACGATTTGGTAAAGAAGAGCCCGGTATCAAATCAATTTGGTGCTCAATCCCTCTCAAAGGTGGAAGTCCATTTGGAGGATCTTGAAACACATCTTGGAACTCTTCTACCAAATTTTGCAAGCAATGAGAACTATCAACAAGTGATTCTACTCTAAGAGTTCTAGGGATGGCTAAAAAAAGAGGATGATGAGCCACTATTTCCCTTTCAATTTCACGCCTAGACACAAGGAGTGTAGGCTTAAAACTCTTATCTTTTTTATCTTTTTCACTCTCCCTCTTTTTCTTCATGATAACTTGGTCCTCATGGACTTCTCTTGGAGAGAGAGATTTTAAAGTAACCTTGTGACCATGGAATTCAAAAGATAGTTTGTTGGTAAAGCCATCATGTAAAACTTTTCTATCAAATTGCCAAGGCCTTCCCAAAAGAACATGAGTAGCTTCCATGGGCACAACATCACATAATACCTCATCTTTGTATTTTCCAATGGAGAAATGGATGAGGACTTGTTTATTAACAATTATTTCTCCTACTTCACTAAGCCATTGTAATTTGTAGGGCTTTGTATGAGAGATAGTAGGCAATCCAAGCTTATCTACTACTCTTGTACTAGCCACATTTGCACAACTACCCCCATCCACTATCAAGGAACAAATGTTGTTTTGAATAAGACATCTTGTATGGAAAATATTTTCCCTTTGACTTTCATCAAAAGGTTGTGAAACTTGTCCAAGAAGTCTTCTCACAACTAACAAGTCCCCTTCAAGTGGACATTCACTCTCTTCCTCACTAGATGCATGAGAATGCAATGAATGCTTAGGAGAATCCGAATCATGCTCACTAACTACAATGCCCTCATGCATGTACATACTTCGTTTGGAAGGACAATTTGCAGCAATATGACCATAACCCATACATTTAAAGCATTTAGTATTAGATGTTCTAGTGGGAGACTTTGGTCTAGAAGTTGATGGCTTAGATTCCTTGGGTTGGAAAGAAGAATCTTTGGAAGGATGTTTAGAAAAAGAAGTTTTGTTTCTCCAAGACTTGGAGTAGTATCCATCATTGGAAGCATTTTTAAAAGAGTTTTTCTTTGCAAGTTGGGCTTCCACCTTCATTGCAAGATGAACTAAAGAGCCCAATGATGAATACTCTTGTAACTCAACAATGTCTTGAATATCCTTCCTAAGACCACTCACAAACCTAGCAACCATGGCTTCTTCACTTTCTTCTAATTCAATTTTAAGTACAAGCGTCTCAAGCTCCTTATAATATTCATCCACATTTAGCGTGCCTTGTTGAAACCGTTGGAGTCTCAACATGAGGTCTTTCCTAAAATGTGGGGGCACAAACATAGCACGCATGTGATCCTTTAAAGAGTTCCAAGAGTCCACGGGAGGACCGTTGTGATAGATAATGTCCTTTACAATTCCATGCCACCATTTCATGGCATAATCACTAAACTCTAGGGTGGCTAGCTTGAGCTTATGCTCATCTTGGATCTCATGGATCTCAAAAATTTGTTCACACTTAGCCTCCCAATCTAAATATACATTTGGATCACTAGAACCATTAAAACAAGGTAACTTGACCGAAGGAAGCTTGGACTTTGCATCATGATAGAAGCCATTGCCGTAGTGAATTCTTTCCCCTTGGTGATGATGTCTTTGTCCATGGACTTGGGGTGGAGGTCTCCTTCTCCTATGCTCATCTTCACGGCCAACATCATTTGAAGAAGCTCTTGAAGATGGTCTATGAGAATGATGTCCATCATGGATAGAAGGAGATGGTCTAGCTTGTTGGACCTCCATCTTTTGCATTTTCTCCTCCAACCGTCTAATTGTTCTTTGAGCTTCATGTAATTCACCAAGAATTGAAGCTTTGGAAGGAGAATTCTGCTTGTAGGATGCATCACTTGAAAATCCAGCCATTTGTAATTAGAAACAGCAAACACACAAAACAGCAAACAAGTTAAAAAATTAGCAAAAACAGTGAGCTTTGCAATTGAAACTGCCGAAGTGAAATGAGGTAGAAAAAGAGGTCACTCTCAAAGAAATAATGTTCTTGCACCAATCTGATCTTGAGGCCTTGGAATCCTCAAATGAAAGATGTCAAAGCAAGCACACCAATCTCAAAAGCAACCACCACAAAACCAATGAAACAATAAAGACAAACAAGAAAAGGTATAAGCAAAGAAAGGTAATTGCAAAAGGAAAACTATATGTGAGACAAACTCAAAGAGTAAGAATGAAAGACAATCAAGAAAATAAAGAACTCAATGAGAAAAGTAGGCACACAAAAGAATACTTAAGGAAAAGTTCTAGAGTAGATGAAGAAAACAAAAAATTAGCTACTGGAAATTTTTTTTTTTTAAAAGGCAAAGTGTGCTTGATATTCACTGATTTAACTGGAATGATGTAGAGCGAACTGGATTATGAAATTTAAACCACAGAAACTTCAAGATGTTAACTCAATAATGGCACTGGAATCAATTAAAAACAGTAATCCAATTGAGAGAAATAAATTTTTCAAAATCGCTGCCAGATTACCGTATTTTTTTCGGCAGAATTGTACACTTTTTTTATTTTATTTATCATTTTTTGTGTACTTCGTATTTTTGAATGATTCTTTTTTCTATTCTTTTCTAACACTTTGAATATCTCAAATCCAGAATTTCAGAATTTTCCAGTAAGTAAATCAATTGCAATAAGGAAAAACAGTAAGCACTTTTTTTCAGAAACAGAGGAATCCTAATAGGAATAAAAAAACAGGATGATGAACTAGCAAAGACATAATAGAAAATGATGTATTGGAACTTGTATAGGTCTAGAATACAAGTATGAACTCAATTCTAAAAAGAAAATGCACAAAGGATCAACATCAATTCAGAAAATTATATGACACCAAAGCAAGAAACAATCAAAACAATAAAAGTACTACTAGAAGTAATGACAAATATGGAATAACATGACTAAGACAAAACTTGACATGATTACAAAATTAAAAGACACATCACAAATTTTAACAACAAGTGAAAGGAAGCTTAAGGTAAACTCTAGGAAGGATAATGCCATTCCAAAAGAGCAACCATACTCATAAGAATTATGAGTGCCATAAACCTTTTCACAAGCACTTGGTGTTAAAAAAAAAAAACAGCAAGAATACTCAATTAAAATTCTAAAACAGAAACTTAAATTGCAAGAAAAATTAAAGAGCTCTTGAAATTAAAGTGCACACAACTCAACAATTAAACAAGAAGAACCTAAGACTCATGATACCACATGATGTGATTCCAATAGCCATATAGAGAAAGGTTCTTGACCTTCTTAGGAATCACCTTGAGTTGGACATTATAGAGGCACTTTTCTTAGAGTTGGATCATTGTTCTAAGACAAGAACTCACCAAAAACTAGTACCAAATCCCAAACTCATTTGGATGAACCAATTTTAGTCAAATTGAACCGAACAAAAGAGTAAGAAAAGCAAAGGAACAAGATGAATGGACTGAAATATAAAACTGCCGAACCAAAACTCATAAAAAAACAGCAAGAACACCAAACCAAAACTCAAGAACACAAGCTAACAAAAACAATAGAAAGAGAAGAAAGGAAGGAGAAGAGAGTGCTCATGAAGATGGAAGAATGTTGGATGATCTCGCCACTAGAAGTGTGGAATGCTCCTAGATGAGAGTGATGCCGCCACTTGAGGACTCCAATGATCCATCAAGATAAGACTAGAGAATAAGGCTCAAAGCTCTCCAAAGTTCACTCAAAATTTGAGTAGAGTTTTCTTAGATTAATTCCAATCTGAATTTTACAAAGGAAGCACCTCTATTTATAGCCTAAGGTGCTGAAAAAATAGGTGGGAAATTTCAAATAAACTCATTTGAAATTCCCACCAAAAACAAGTCACATGGGAGGTGTGACCTTTTTCTACTATGACACCTCCCAAAAACTACACCTACACCTATCTACTAATACACCCCCCTCCTAAAGCTCCTAACTAAAGCCTAAAAGATGCTAAAACAAAAGAGGTTTCTAATGTTTCCCTCTAAGCACCTTCAACTAAAGAAATTACAAAAAGAGAAAATAAATGTCCTCTAGCTCCCAAAGCTTTGAACATGCTTCTTGTAATCCTTTGAGGTGGACTTTGACCTCCATGGGCGTCCTCCATTTGTGCCTCCACCTCTTCTTGATCTTGTTGATTGGCCTCCATGTCCTCTTGAGCTTGATCTCCATCAAGAAGCATGTTTGTAAAGGTAGTTTCATTGTGATTGACTTGTTGAATGACCTTGTGGAAAGGAACACTATTCTCCCACGCCTTTTGTTTCCCAAAATTTTTTTCTTTTTCTATTTTTTCTTCATCCCTTTTGTGTTTCATTTGTATTTGGTCTTTTACCACTTGGGAATGTGGTAAAGGACTAAGTACAAACTTTTTGTGCTTGTGGATGAAAGAAATCTCGTTAGTTAGACCATTATGCGAGGTTTTCTTATCAAATTGCCATGGTCTACCTAATAAGACGTGGCAAGCTTCCATAGGTACTACATCACACAAAACATTGTCTTCGTAGTTACCTATAGAAAACTCGATTTCCACTTGTTTGTCTACACGTAGTTCTCCATCCTCATTGATCCATTGTAAATTGTAAGGTTTTGGATGAGGAACTACTTCTAGATAAGGTTTCTCAATCAATCTAGTGCTACAACAATTGCAGCATGATCCACCATCCACAATAAGAGAGCATATATTTTCTAAAATATTGCATCTAGTATGAAAAATGTTCTCTCGTTGTGTCTCAATGGATGCACTAGGTTGATTGTGGAGGATTCTTTGAATCATCAATAAGTCCCCCTCCAAAGGATTTATCCTCTCTCCTTCCCCCTTTCCTTGTGTACTAGGTTCATCCTCACCACTTGTGTACTCATCTTTTCCCTTTAAAAACAAAACCCTTTGGTTTGGACATTGCGCTTGCACATGCCCTCTTCCAAAACATTTAAAACACTTGGTGTCCCTAGCACGGATGTATGGGGTGGAGGCATCTTTTACTAAGGGTTTGGTAGTTTCTTTGGATTCGTCTCTAGGTGTACTACCCTCCCTTTTAAAGTCTTTCTTGGGATAAGAGTTGGAGTAAGAACCCACCCTTTGACTTGAAGTTTTGCGCAAATTTTGTTATTCAACTTTAATGCAAAGTTGAACCAAATCATTCAAGTCTTGGTAGGGTAATAGTTCTACTCTATCCCTTATCTCAAGGTTGAGCCCACTTAGAAACCTAGATATGGTGGTGGTTTCTTCCTCTCTAATGGATGCTCTCATCATGTAGAGTTCCATTTTCTGCCTATACTCTTCCACACTTAAGTTCTTTTGTTGGAGTCTTTGGAGCTTGTCCATCAACTCCCTATGGTAGTAGGAAGGTATGTGGCGACGTCTTAGGGCTCCCCTAAGGTCATTCCAATATTCTATGGAAGGCTCCCTATGAAGACGTCGGTCTCTCTCTAGAGAGGTCCACCAATACATGGCATTGCTTTGGAAACTAAGGGTTGCTAAGGGTACTTTCCTCTCTTCACTCACTCTATGGCAAGCAAAGAGTTGCTCTACTTTCATCTCCCAATCTAGGTAGGCTTCTACATCTTCCTTACCATAGAAATGGGGTAGGTCTACCCTTACTTCCCTTGGGCTCTCTTGCTCCCTTTGCCTAGTTCTTCTAGAGGGTGGTTGGTAATAATCATTGATCCTACGGCTTCCCTCCCCTAGAGACTCAATAATTTGAGATGCATGAGTAAGCGTTTTTTTTTTATTTCTGTGTTTTTTGTGATTTCTCTTCTTGAGCCTTAGCCAACTCATTGATTTTGTTCTCATTCTCCAATTGTCTAAAAGAGATTAATTGTACCGCTTGTGAAATTTCTTTCAAAAGAGTTTTCAAAGATTTTACTTCACTTTCAATAGACTTTGGAGAGTGAGAAGAAGAAGACATGGCTAAAAACTTTGTGTATATAGGTGTTTTACTTTGAGAAAGTATAGGAAAGCTAAAGAAGGTAGTTTTCCAGGTAAGGGAGGTGAGTCACAATGGACTACTTAAGTACCAAGCCTTTTCCTTGCCAAAAACTATCCTCCAATGTCTTCACACAAAACTTTCTCTTAGTGAAACACTTAGAACACAAATAAGTTGAGAAATAAATGCAAGAAAACAATGTAAGCTATCTATTCAACAAAGCTAGTCGGTTTAACACAAATTTAAAACAAAACTAACCATGCAAAGCGTCACTACTAAAGCAATAGAAAAGCAAAATACAAACAAGTAACAATTGCTAAACAAGAAGGCTATACTATTCGGCCCTAGGTGAGGCTTCTTGGACACTTTGAGCCCTTGAAGACACACTCACCGTCTAAAGCGTAAATAAAAGGTAATTAGCACAAATTAAGTTGTAAGGAATTTAAGAAAAACCCCCTTTGTTGATCCTCTTTTTGGTTAGTGCACTTCCTTGTTGTCTATGCTTGTTGATCCTCCAAGTGTTTGTAGTGTTTTTTTTTTATTCAAGAATGCTTGTTTCGGCTTTGGCTTTGTCTTCTCCTTAGAATGATGGTCTTAATTCTCCAATTTCCAGCACCTATCAAGGGACTAAACCTTAACCAAATCAAGTTGCCCTTCACATAAGCACCAAAAGAGAGTAAATTCCAGCACCCAAATTAGAGGTCAAAGAACAAAAGCAAGAAACAAATTTAATTGAATAAAACAGTACCACCAAAAGGATTTAGATTATGACAACTAGAAAGAGAGTCAAGAAATTAAAGCAAACAAATAAAAGGTACTCAATTAAAGGATGGTACACAAAAGAATTCCTAAAGAAAGGCACTAGATTAGATGACCAAATAAAAAAAACAGCACCACTGGAAAATGTTGTGGGCCAGAAACGTGTTTGTTCCCCAATTTATGCTGAGCTGTATTTTTAAAATTTGACTCTGAAATTTGATATGCAAGATATTCAGGATTGTACCGCCCTGGTAGTCGGGAGTAATGACGTGGCGTCGAGCTATTATATAGGCGTGTTGGATGGGACGCCTGGCGGGCAGAAGGGAAGGAAGTCGGGGGGTTCGTGTAGTCGCCAGTTATTAAGTTGACGTGCTCCGATCTCCAGCATACCTAAACCGGCGGTCACCGGGTTGAAAATGAAGTCGCCAGATGTGAACTCAGGCGACCAAGAGATTAGAGATCGCCGAAACAAGGACATCGCCGAAGATGAAGGCAAATGGTCATTTCCCAGCTGGCCAGAGGATGAAGCTCGGGAAATAGCACACTTGAACATACACGGTGAAGCAGGTAGGGCAGATCATGAAGGCGGCCGGCGAGACCACAGGGAAGGTGTGTACGAAGGCACCCGAACTCGCCACCCAGAAGAGATCACGCTCCAAGGCAACTATGCACTGAGTATATCATGCATAAGTAACTTAGCCAAAGAAGAGTCAAAAGTAGCGCCCAAGTCAAGGATGCTCCAGATGATGGCACGTGTACAGCTGGATGCGAGCCACGTGTCCAGATGTGTAACTGCCAGGAGAGAGAAAGTGCCCAGGTATATAAGAGTTTCCAACGAACTTCTGAGGTACGCACGTTCAGATTGTTTTCTTTACGCTTGCGAGTCTTGAGTACACTGAGAGAGAACTGATCACGGTTCCTTAGAGTTCTTGAGTTTTACTCTTAAGTAATTGGTGGTTCAGTCGCTGACTTGGGCGTCGGAGCGTGATCGGCCGCAGCGGCGCCGTTTCGTCTTTTGCAGGTTCTTGAGGTGGATCGCGGTGAAGGACGGAGGCAAACGCGGCGCATACGCCGATCCAAGTTTGACGAGGCAAAGCTCCAGCGTTTTGGTCAATAGGCAGGATCATCAGGCGCCCACCGTGGGGCCGTGTAAAACCTGTTCCCATCCACAGTGTGAGTTCTTAGAGGTTTTTGCAGTTTCTGTTTGGTTGTGTGCTGGTGCAACCATTTTCCACCGTTCGTTTGAGTTTTTGTTCGGTGAGGTGAGGGTTTTTGCTGCTGGCGCGAGTTTTAACCGGTAAGATCTAAGTTCTGTTGCTCGTTTGGATCTTTGTGGAAGAAGCGTTGGTTTTTGGTGGAGTTGCGAGTTTCTGTGAAGGTTTGCTGTGTTCGTGAGGCTGTTCAAAGTTTTTGCGAAGTTCTGACCGATTGATCGCTGAATCGATCGTCGCTGTAGAAGGTGTTGTTCATCGCTCTCTGTGATTCGTCAGGATTTCATGAGAAAAATGAGAAGCAACCGTTCAAGTCCAGTTGCGCCCGTTGCTGCTGAAGGCACCATGACTATGGCGCAGATGGTGGAAATCATGCGTTCGTTGCAGGCGAATGTGGAAGCCTCGCGTATAGAGCAGGCAAGAATGCACGAGGACCTGGTCGCCTCTCGGGCCAGGAATGATGAGCTTAGCAGAGTGACTGAGGAACTGCGTCAAGCTCTTCAGGAGCAGCGAGGGCGTTCAGTCGCTGAAGAGGTCGCGCCATCAACGCCGCCTCGCGTTTTCCCTATGCCTTTCGCTCAGGCGATTACGGACACGCCTATCCCCGCGAGTGTGGTACCTGTGAAGGCTGTCTTTACCGGCGTGGAGGATCCTGAGGCACATCTCACCACGTTCCATACGCAGATGATGCTGTCAGGAGGATCAGACGCCGTGTACTGCAAGATGTTTGTGAGCACACTCCAGGGAACGGCGCTGGAATGGTTTGTGAGCCTGCCTACAGGTCACATAACCAATTTCCAAAAGTTTTCGAAGATCTTCGTCGAGCAGTACATAGTGAACAAGGCACCGCCCAGGGTGTCTTATGATTTGTTCGACATAAGGCAGTATCAGGGAGAGTCCCTCAGGGACTACCTGAATCGTTTTGGGGCGCAGATGGTCCGCTCGCCAGCCAAAGACGAAGAGATGCTAGTCTACGCGTTCAAGAAGGGCGTGCTGCCGGGACCCTTCTCCGAGGCGCTGATCAGGGCTCACCCCGCCACATTTGCTGAGGTTAGGCGACTTGCGGTGGCCCACATCGCCGATGAAAGTGAGGTCGCCGAGAAGAGGGGAAGTGTGGCTCCCGCTAGGCCACGTGCCCAGACCAGGATCCAGCCACAGAGGGTGCTGGAGACAGCGGCGGCCAAGAGGGATCAGAGGACTTGATGTGATTCCACTAGCCACATAGAGAAAGGTTCTTGACCTTCTTAGGAATCACCTTGAGTTGGACATTATAGAGGCACTTTTCTTAGAGTTGGATCATTGTTCTAAGACAAGAACTCACCAAAAACTAGTACCAAATCCCAAACTCATTTGGATGAACCAATTTTAGTCAAATTGAACCGAACAAAAGAGTAAGAAAAGCAAAGGAACAAGATGAATGGACTGAAATATAAAACTGCCGAACCAAAACTCATAAAAAAAACAGCAAGAACACCAAACCAAAACTCAAGAACACAAGCTAACAAAAACAATAGAAAGAGAAGAAAGGAAGGAGAAGAAAAATGCTCATGAAGATGGAAGGAGGATGGATGATCTTGCCACTAGAAGTTTGGAATGCTCCTAGATGAGAGTGATGCCGCCACTTGAGGACTCCATTGATCCATCAAGATAAGACTAGAGAAGAAGGCTCAAAGCTCTCCAAAGTTCACTCAAAATTTGAGTAGAGTTTTCTTAGATTAATTCCAATCTGAATTTTACAAAGGAAGCACCTCTATTTATAGCCTAAGGTGCTGAAAAATAGGTGGGAAATTTCAAATAAACTCATTTGAAATTCCCACAAAAAACAAGTCACGTGGGAGGTGTGACCTTTTTCTACTATGACACCTCCCAAAAACTACACCTACACCACTCTCCTAAGTCACATGGGTAATGTGACTTTATTTTACATTTTCACACTCCTTTATTTAATAACCACACCTCCTAAAACTGTACACGAGTATTTCAAAGCTTGGCCTTGCCCAGCATGGGATGGACTTGGGCTCTTTGGGCTTTGGCCTTCTTCGGCTTGGGCTTGGGTCTCATCTTTATTTTATGTCTTCTTTTAATTTTGAGAAGACTAGAAGGAAGAACTTCAAATGTGAGGGTGGATGTCCTCTTCCTCCATTAATAAAAGCCTCCTTTATTTGAGCTATATTGTCGCTCTACTCTTCTCTTTACTGCTTCGGCCTTTATTCTTGCTTGCTCCCTGGCTTCGTCCAGTAGGTCCAGATTCACCCGCCTTTCTTCGTTGGATTCCTCAGCCACGAAATTTGGAAACGTGGTGAGCTTTCGTGAATCTCAACCGGGATCATCGCATCCGACCCATATACTAAGCTGAAAGGCGTCTCCATGGTGGAAGATTGGGGCGTGGTGTGGTTTGCCCATACGATCCTTGGCACTTCCTCCACCCACGCTCCTTTAGCATTTTCTAGCCTTCTCTTTAGCCCTCTCAGCAGAACTCTATTCGCTGACTCTACCTGCCCGTTAGTCTGGGGGTGTTCGACTGATGTGAACACTTGCTTGATGCCTACCTCTGCGCACAGGTTTCTCAACTGCTGGCTGGCGAACTGGGTTCCATTGTCGGATACTAGCTGCCTAGTTACGCCAAAGCGACACACAATGTTCTTCCAAACAAAGTGTTGCACCTTGTGCGCAGTAATCTGGGCCACGGGCTCCGCCTCTATCCACTTGGTGAAGTACTCAATGGCAACAATCAAATACTTCATCTGCCTTATCGCCAATGGGAATGGATCTAGGATGTCAATTCCCCACGTATGGAAAGGCCACACGCTGTATATGGATCGCAGCTCTTCTGGCGGCGCCTTGTGCCAATCAGCGTGTTTCTGACATTGTTTGCAACGCTGGGCGTGCCGCACGCAGTCCTCTTTTACTGTTGGCCAGTAGAAACCTGCGCGTACCACCTTAGAGGATAAGGACCTTCCCCCTACGTGACTCCCACAAATGCCTTCGTGGAGCTCCGCCATTATTCTGGTGCACTCGTCGCCGCTCACGCACTTTAGGATAGGGTGGGTGAACCCGTGCCTGAAAAATACTCCATCCACCAGGGTGTATCTTGCGGCATTCCTCTTAACCTTCTTGCCCTCTTCAGGTTCCGCTGGGAGAACCCCATCCGCCAAATATCGTCTGTATGGCGTCATCCAGGTGTCTCCTTCGGCTAAAGCACATATCTGCGCGTGCCTTCCACGTTCGAGCGTGTCCGCGTATGTGCTAATATGGGGCGTCTTCACCGTATCTTGAGTCAAAGAATGATGACTCCTTGGCCTCCCTCTCGCTGTACTAATATGGAGGACATTCACCCTGTTGTCCTCCACGAATTTTCTCAGAGCTTTGAGCGTCTCTTGGATTACTGTCCTCTGCCTGCCCCCTTGCCTGAGCTGGCCAGCTTGGCCAGCAGGTCAGCTCTGGCATTTTGTTCTCGTGGGACATGTATTAGCTCAAGAGCGCTAAACGCTCCCTTCAGCAATTGGACGTATCTCAAATACGCCGCCATCTGTGGGTCTTTTGCTTGGAACTCACCCGACACTTGTCCCGTAATCAGCTGGGAATCGCTTTTCACCAAGAGGTTCTGCGCGCCCATCTCCTTAGCCAGGAGCATCCCTGCAATTAGAGCTTCGTACTCAGCCTGATTATTACTTGCCTTAAAGGCGAAGCGCAGAGCTTGCTCAATCAACACACCATTGGGTCCCTCCAAGACTATCCCCGCACCACTTCCTTGCTGGTTGGAAGAGCCGTCGACCGAGAGCAACCACTGCGAGCCCGCCTCCACCTCTTGTTCGCCCCGGGCGAGAGTTCTGCCACAAAATCTGCATATACCTGCCCTTTGATGGATCCTCTGGGCTCATACTGGATATCAAACTCTGACAACTCTACCGCCCAACGCACCATCCTTCCCGCTACGTCAGGTTTCTACAATACCTTTTGTATAGGGAGGTTCGTCATCACCACCACTGTAAAGCTGTGGAAGTAATGGCGGAGCCTCTTGGCCGAAAATACCACGGCCAACCCTGCCTTCTCCAGCGCCTGGTATCTCGTCTCCGGGCCTTGTAAAGCCTTGCTGACGAAATATATGGGCTTTTGAACTTGGTCCTGTTCCTGGACCAGCACAGAACTGATTGCTCGCTATGTTACCGCGAAGTATAGCCGGAGGGGCACGCCCGCTACTGGTTTGCAAAGGACCGGTGGCGTCGCCAAATACTCTTTCAACTTGATGAAAGCCGCTTCGCATTCGTCAGTCCATGCAAAGCGACTATTTCTTTTAAGGCACTGGAAATATGGGTGCCCCTTCTCTCCTCCGGCAGAGACAGACCTTGATAGTGCCGCCATTCGCCCCGTCAGCTGCTGCACTTCCTTCACTGATGTCGGGCTTCGCATGGCGATGATTGCTGCGCATTTATCGGGGTTCACCTCTATTCCCCTCTCTGTGAGCATGAAACCTAGGAACTTACCGGCCTCCACCCCGAAGACACACTTCTCGGGGTTTAGCTTGAGGCGGTACTTGGATATGGTGACAAACAACTCCTCTAGGTCCGCCACGTGCCGCATCATATCCTTCGACGCCACTACCATATCATCCACGTAGGCGTACACATTCCTCCCTAACATGGGCGGTAGGACCTTGTCCATCAGCCTTTGGTAGGTGGCGCCTGTGTTTTTTAGCCCAAAAGGCATCACCTTGTAACAGTAACTGCTAGTCTCCGTCATGAACGCAGTTTTACTGTCATCTCTCGGGTGCATTTTGATCTGGTTGTATCCCGAGAATGCATCCAAAAAGCTAAGTATCTTGCAACCGGAGGCATTGTCCGCAAGCGCGTCGATGCTGGGTAGTGGGTACGAGTCCTTCGGGCACGCTTTATTCAAGTCGGTGAAGTCCACGCACATCCTCCACTTCCCATTCGACTTCCTTACCAGGACGACGTTGGCCAGCCACTCAGGGTATTGAATCTCCCTGATGTGACCAGCACTCAGCAGCTTCTGCGTCTCTTCCCTTACCACAAGTTGCCTCTCTTCATTAAACTTTCTCCTTCTTTGTCGCACGGGGCGGACCGTGGCGTCCATGCTAAGGTGATGGCATAGGAAGTCAGGGTCAATGTCGGGCATATCCGAGGCGGACCATGCGAAAGCATCTAAATGGCGTGAAATCA
The DNA here is from genome assembly GCF_000499845.2 of Phaseolus vulgaris. Classification (NCBI taxonomy): domain Eukaryota; kingdom Viridiplantae; phylum Streptophyta; class Magnoliopsida; order Fabales; family Fabaceae; genus Phaseolus; species Phaseolus vulgaris. Next base: position 22,800,030 of record NC_023757.2, read on the forward strand.
CCCCTGCCTCATCTTGCTCTTCTTGGCTCAACAAACGTCTAAAACTTAAACGTTTTGCTGCCAATCTCCCTCTCCACCACGTTAGGCGCCGGCTGATCCCTGCTATTTTCCTTAATGGGTGTCGCCCGATAGTGCTTCCCGGGCGTTGACTCTTCTACGGGCGATGTGTCGTCAGGCCCCTCCTCCATGTGCGTGTCTACCTCGGGCGTCGCCGCAACGAGTGTGGCCTGACCAGGCGTTGACTCCGTGGGCGTTGCCTCAATCAAGGGTTCTATCTCCATCATTGTGTCTGCTCTTGGCGGACACTCGAACACCATAAACACGCCTCTCTTCGTTTTCAGGCTATTCTCATAGCATTTCCGTGCTTCCTCCTGATCCGACTTAATTACAATCACCTTGCCGCTGAGATCCGGCAGCTTCATCTTCATATGGCGCGTGGAGGCTACTGTGTTCAGCCTATTCAACGCTAGTCTGCCCAACAAGATATTGTAGGCGGAATTGGCGTTTACGACCAAGTACCGTATGCTTTCGGTACGCGAGGCCTATCCATCTGTGAACGTTGTCCTCAACTCCAAGTAGCCTCGGACTTCTACCTGGTTATCTGCAAACCCATATAAGCACCCTGTTCCGTCCGGTTGACTGGGACGTCTTCGTGCGCGACCTCAATCGTCAGCTAGGGACTCCTTCCCACTGGTTACCTGTGGATTCCTGCAAAAAGAGGACAAAAGGGCGCCCTAGCGGCCGTTTGCACTCCGACGCTCAAGTCAGCCAGCAAGAAACACCAAAACTGTGCACCTCCGTCCCTAAGCCCGCGTATGGCACTCTGAAGGTCTTAAAAATGGACTGTGTATTGTGTGTATATTCTCGTTCTGGCAAACAATCTTTCCCTAGTCCCTTGTGCGTAACCTCAGGGCTCGAGCAAGCAACTAGCGTGTCTAATTAGAAAACGTAGCGCATTTAAGACGTTGAAACGCTTGGGAGCCTTTATAGTACCTTAAACGCTCGAAACAGAAACTGTACTAAATGACTTTAATTACCTGGTACCTGACTAAAGGGTGTTTCTATTCTGACCTGGCTGTCGTACACGTGGAGGGCCTCACGACGCCATGACCCCATCTGGGGGCATTTCTGCCTAGTTGGGGACGTTTCTACGTGTGAGTCCTCCTGTCTGGGAGTGCTATTGCGCAAGGGGTGACTTTTTGGGTGCCAACTCATGCCCCCAAGCCTCTAGTCACTCACTGTGAGAGCGTATCTACCTTCCTCTCGTGCCCTGTGCCTGGCTGCCCCCGGGCGTGACCCCTCTCCTGGGTCGTATCTATCCCAAGGGCGTTTCTGGACGACAGGGGCACTTCACGAGGCAGGTTGCTCTATACTGGCGCTATTTCTATGGCCTTGAAGCCACCTTTCTCTTCTCTTTATTATTGTTCCCTGGTTATCCAGGGTTTGGGGCCTTCCCACGGCGTCGCCCCCTCCATGGTCTTTCCTACCCATGGGTATCGGGGAGCAGCGCTGTGGTCGCCTTGCCCTTGTGCCATTCCATCTTGGCGACACCCAGTTGGGCGGCGCCCTACCACGGCGACGCCCTGCTAGGCGACGCCTTACCTTGGCGACGCTTTCTCTTGGCGAGGCCTGTATTTGGCGTCACCTCCACCTAGGCGACGCCTTACATTGACTTTGACCTTTACGTTGACTTTGACCTTGACTTTGTCAACACCCGGGTACGGGACGGTACACACCCTGTGTAGGGTCTCAAAAGGTCGGGAGACAACCGCAACTTGTTGAATGTCGACCAGAACATGACATCTGCAGAACTTCCTTGGTCGACAAGAACCCTGTGCACCTTTCTGCCTGCCGTGACAACTGAAATCACCACGGGGTCGTTGTCGTGCGGCATAACGTCCTGCAGATCCTCCCTCATGAACACGAGGTCTGACTCCAACGGATCACCTGAGATTCTTTCTTCAATTGAGTTGACCCCCCTCGCGTATTTCTTTCGCTGGGAGGCGGTGGGTCCTCCGCCGGAAAAGCCACCAGCAATGGTATGGACTTCGCCGAGGACAGGCATCTCGTGCGCTTGCTCCTCCGCTGGCGCTGGCAGGGCCGCGGTCGTGGCGGGCTCTGCGACATAATCCTTCAGAAACCCGCTTCTTACCAACTCATCTAGCTGGTAACCCAGCGACAGGCAGTTATCGATTTGATGATCGAAAGCTTCGTGGAACTCGCACCAAGAATCCTTCTGAGGCCCTAACACCTTGTCAGTCTTCGCCGGTCGCCTCAACCTTTCAGCTATATTGGGCACGGCAATCAGGTCCTTCAACTCCACCACAAAGTTGTACCTCGCCGGCGTTGCCCTTTCCCTAGTCGGGCGATCCCCTCCTGCTGCACCCCGGGGCTGGGGTTTTCTGGTCTCATAGGGGCGTCTCCCCTCTGGCTTCTTTCTCCCCGTCGTGGTCTCGTTGACCATGACGGGTTGAGCCCGCGTCTGCATTCTCGGGCGTGAGGGTATGACGCTGGTGCGCTTCTCACACACCTCTCCTTCGGAGGCGATATGCTCCACCGCCCGACGCCATATTTCAGCGAAGGTCCTAAGGCGATTGCGAATAATGGATTCGCAAAAAGGGCCGGGGCATACGCCTTTTCTGAATGCGTACACGATCATGGGCTCCTCTGAAGTACCAACTTTTACTACTTGGGCCCCGAAACGGTTGATGTACTCCTTTAAGGTCTCCCCTTGATACTGTTTTACATCAAACAGGTCGTAGGAAACTGGCGGCGGAGCCTTGTTCGCCAAGTACTGCTCTCTAAACAGCTGCGACAACTGCCGAAAGGAGGTGATATGGCCGTTTGGAAGGCTGATGAACCAATCCATTGCCATCCCCGTCAAAGTGCTCATAAAGAGCTTGCATCTCGCGGCATCGGAGCCGCCTACTAACACCTTCTGCGTGTGGAATGCAGTGAGGTGCACCTCGGGGTCCTCCATCCCGGTGAAGATCACCTTGGGTCCCGCGAACGTGTTGAGGATTACTGCATCCAGGATCTCCTGCGAGAAGGGGGTGCAAAACTCCCTTGGTGAGGTGAGACGCTCGGTCTCATCTTGTTCACGTTGCCCTTGGTTATTGTTCAAACCCCGGTGCAACTCTTCATTCACACGATGTAGCTCTTCGTTTCTTGCGCGCGAGTCCGCGAGATCCGCCTGCATGCGTTCTTGTTCCATTCTCGACTGCGCCATCTCATCCTACAGCCCCCGCATCATTTCCATGACCTGCTGCATGGACATTTCCTCACTCGCCGCGCGTGCGGTACCTTGTCTAGTGGTGGCCCTCATTCTTTTATGTTTCCTCCAACTTCTGCCAATGTTATGGTGGCTCTGATAGATCTTCTTTGCTTGTGATGGGACTGATGTTTTAAATCGGCCCCACGGTGGGCGCCAAATGTTCCGGCCGGTTGACCTGGGACGTCTTTGTGCGCAACCTCACCCGTCAGCTAGCGGCCGTTTGCACTCTGACGCTCAAGTCAGCTAGCAGGAAACACCAAAACTCTACAACTCCGTATCGGAGCACTGTGAATGGCACTCTGAAGGTGGTCAAAAGAAACTGTGTATTCTGTATATTTTCTCCCTCTGGCAAATAACCTCTCTCTAGTCCCTTGTCCGTAGCCTCAAGACCCGAGCAAGCAACTACAGTATACTCTGGGAAAATCTGCCAAAAGTTCGAACCCCGTTTCCAACATCCCTAGTTCTATTTAAACTGCTCTAGCATTTAAAGCGTCTTAAAGCGCATTTAATTATCCCCGGTTCAGCGCCTTTAAGACGTTTAAACCGCTTGGAGCATTTAAAGTACCTTAAACGCTCGAAACGTAAACTTTATTAAATAGCTTTAATTACCTTGTACCTGACAAATTGATGTTTCTGTTTTGACTTGGCTGCTATTACACGTGGAGGGCCTCACCGCACCGTGACCCCACTCGGGGGTATTTACTCACGTGAGTCCTCCTTCCTGAGAGTGCATCTGCGCAAGGGGTGACTTTTTGGGTGCCAACTCATGTCCCCAAACCTCTAGTCACTCACTTTGAGAGCGTATCTATCTTCCTCTCGCACCCTGCACCTGGCTATCCCTGGGCGTGACCCTTCTCATGAGTCGTAACTATCCCAAGGGCTTCTCTGGGGCGACATGGGCACTTCACGAGTCAGATTGCTCTCTAGTGGCGCTATTACTATGGCCTTGAAGCCACCTTTCTCTTCTCTTTAAGGCTGCCCCTGGTTGTCGGGGCTCTGAGGCTTTCCCACGGCGTCACCCCCTCCATGGTCTTTCCTACCCATGGGTATCGGTGAGCAACACTGCGGTTGCCTTGCTCTTATGACATTTTACCTTGACAACGCCCTACCTTGACGACGCCTACTAGGCGACGCCTTATCTTGGCGACGCTTCCTCTCGGCGATGCTTGCACTTGGCGTCGCCTCACCTTGGCGACGCCTTATATTGACTTTGACCCCGACGTTGGATTTGACCTTGACTTTGTCAACGCCCGGATACGGGACGGTACAGTTTCTAGAAACACCTAATCGAACTAAGGTCGGTCACTTTAGACCTAATTGCATCACATGAAGCACACCTTGTCACACTTGCCATGTGAGCTACAATTAGGCACTAACTTTCAAACCTTTAGGATTTGAATTTCCCACCATTTGCCTTGGCCATTTCTGGTCCTCCTTGGCTATAAAATGAGGAGCCTACCTCATGTATTTTCAAGATTAATTCATTAGTGAAATGCTGCCAATTTTGTGCCATTCTCACTCTTTGCCTAAAACCTCTTAGGAATAGGATTTTAATCTTCCTACCGTCACCTTCTAAGTGAGATGGCCTCACCACTCACTCTTCATACTTAGCATGCACCTTCAAGGAATCCAGCTCTGTACGTGAGATCCTTGTTCCACCATCAATCCATGGAGCTTCCGCAAATTCACCTCAAAACCGCAAAGAAGAAGACACAAATCCATCATTTGGTATCATGAGCTATGGTTCTACAAGAGCTAAGTGTCTTCTTTCATTTTTATGTTTGTGTTCTTCTTATTTTCGTGTTGTTCTTCACTTCTTCATGTTGTCTTGCTGTTTTTTGCATTTTAATTTGATTTAGGTGTTGTTTGAAGAAATTCAATCAGTGCACTATGTTCAAATTGTTCTTGAGCTTCTAATTTTCACATTTGTGTAGGAATCTATATAGAATTGTGTTGCTATTTTGATTTTAGGTTGTTTGAGTCTTGTTTGCAATTCTATTCGGTTCATTATATGTGTCTTGAGTTGTACCGTCCCGTCCCCGGGCGTTGACCAAAGACAAAATCAAAGTCAAAGTCAAACATATGGTGGGACCCATCCAGGGAGCCCAGGGAGGAAAGTCAACATGTTGACCGCTTAAGGTGTCGTCAGGATGAGGCGTTGCCAGGTGTAGGCATCGCCAGGTTAAGGCGTCACCAGGATAAGGCATCGACGGTGTCACACCCCGATACCCATGGGTAGGAAAGACTGTGGAGGGGGCGACACCACGAGGAGCCTCAGTACCTCAGAACAGTAATAAAGAGAAGAGAAAGGTGGCTTCAAGGCCATATTCCCAGTACCAGTGAGGAGTAACCTGATATGTGAAAGTACCCACGCCACCTCTTGGAGACCCTTGGGACAGATACGACCCATGAGAGGGCCACGCCTAGGGGCGAACCATGTGCGTGGTACGAGAGGAAGGTAGATACACTCCCAGGGCGAGTGACTAGAGGTTGGGACGCATGAGTTCGCACCCAGAATGATGGAGGAGGGCCAAGCACATCCCACCATGAAAGCCAAGACCCAAAGCTAGACCATGATGAGCGTCTAGACTCAAGGAAGGAGCGTCTAGGACGTGAAGAGGGGAGGCTACACATGGAGCGTCTAGGGGGAGGCCTAGACTGTCTAGGCCCAATTACAAGATCAATGGCTAAGCACATTCACGCCCAATTGAATGAAGCCACGGATGGAAGAGAGAAAGCCTTGTACATGTTACATGGAGGCCCATTAGGGGTGCTTAGTAATTAGAGTAGTGTAGAAAGCATAATTGAGTGAACATTCTAGAACCTCTTTTGTGTTTGGCCGGTCATGAGCATGTGCCATGTGCCTTGTTATTCTTGCATTTCATTTGGCTCTCATTTCATTTACACTTAGCTTAGCTTTTACGGTTTTATAGCCTATAAATAGGAAGGCTATCTCTTGTATTTTCCAAATTTATTGTGAGTAAAGTTATGCTGCCATTTTGTGCCCAGCTTTGCTTCTCCCTAGAACTCTCGGCTCTAAACTTCACATCCTTCACCTTTCCTTGCGCTGGCCGAACCTCCCAATATTCATACACACCATGCACCTTCAAGATCAACATCACTCTTAGGAGGATCTTGCACACACACATCCATTGTTTCCGCACCATCTCTTACATGATTCAAGAAGACCTTCATGAAATTTGCCATCATTTGGTATCATGAGCTTGGGTTCTTCAAGATGAGTTGCTTTTGGTCTTTTCATTTTTAGTTCTTCTTTATTTCATGTTGTTCATCTTATTTCCATAATTGTCTTGCTGTTTTTTGCATTTTAATTTGTTTTGGTGTGCTATTTGGAAGATCCAACCGAAGCACTTTTGTTCAATTGATCTTGAACAATTTCTTGTGGAAATTGTGATAGGATTCCATACACCTTTGAGTTGCTGTTTTCTTTTAGGCTTTCGAGTCTTTATTGCACTTTTAATTTGGTTCATATTATGCTTTTGAGTCTTTAATTTCTGAATCCATATATGTTTTGTCAAGTCATGTTCATCCACAATGTCAACAATTCTTAGTAGTCCTTTATTTGGCTTGATTGTTTCTTGATTTTGGGTATCTTTAATTGCTTTGAATCTGCTATTCTTTGATCTTTTGGTGCCTTTTTAATTTTAGTTTGAGTTCATATTGTGTTGAGATCCTACACAATTCTATTTCACAAATTCCATTGTGTTTAAATTTTGGTATCTTGCTGTTTTTTGTTTCCAGTTTCCAGAATCCCTTGTTTCAAATTTTCTGTGCTGGCTGTTTTGATCCAGAAAAATATTTTCACTCATAGGAAAATTTTGATTCTCTGGAATATGCAAGTTTGAAGTGTTATAGAAAGGAAAAAAAAAGAATTAGTCCAAAAGAATCAACAGAAAAAAAATGATAAATCTTTTAAAATCAGTGTGCAAATCTGAGGCGCTACAGCTGACGTAACTGAACACCAAAATTGCAAAATTTATTAAAAAATATTGGTGCATTAGTTTTGAGTGATTCCAAAGCCAGATTTTATCTAAGATCTTGAATATCTTGCATATCAAATTTCAGAATCATATCTTGTACCGTCCCGTATCCGGGCGTTGACTAAGTCAAAGTCAAAGTCAACGGCTGTGGAGTCAGAGTCAACGCAAGGCGTCGCCTAGGTGGAGAGACGCCAAGAGGAAGCGTCGCCAAGGCAAGGCGTCGCCTAGGTGAAGACGTCGCCCAACTAGGGCGTCGCCAGATCAAACAGTGCTAAAGCAAGGCAATCACGGTGTGGTTCCCCGATACCCATGGGTAGGAAAGACCATGGAGGGAGCGACGCCGTGGGAAGGCCTCAGGTCCCGATAACCCGGGGCAGTGATAAAGAGAAGGAAAAGGTGGCTTCAAGGCCATAGTAATAGTACCACTGTAGGGCAGCCTGACTCGTGAAGTGCTCATGCCGCCCCAGAGACGCCTGTGGGACAGATACGACTCAAGAGGAAGGTCACGCCCAGGGCAACCGGGTGCAGGGCACGAGAGGAAGGCAGATACACTCTCAAAGTAAGTGACTAGATACTTGGGGACATGAATGGCACCCAAAAAGTCACCCCTAGCGCAGTAGCACTCCCAAGCAGGAGGACTCACACGTAGAAACGTCCCCAGATGGGCAGAAACGCCCCCAGATGGGGTCATGGCGTCGTGAGGCCCTCCACGTGTACGACAGCCATGCCAGAATAGAAACACCCTTTAGTCAGGTGCCAGGTAATTAAAAGTCATTCAATACAGTTTCCCTTTCGAGCATTCAGGTACTATAATGGCTCCCAAGCGTTTCAACGTCTTAAATGCGCTACGTTTTCTAATTAAACGCTTAATGAGTGCGTTACGTTTGCGATTAAAAGCGCTTTAAGGCGCTTTAAATGCTTGGGAAGTTTAAATAGCGCAGAGAATGTTGGGAAAAGGGTTCGAACTTTCTGCAAATTTACCAGAGCTCTCTAGTTGCTTGCTCGTGCTTCATTAGTTACGAACAAGGGACTGGGGAATATTTTTGCCTGAGAGAGATAACACAGATACACAGTACACAGTTATTTCTCACCACCTTCAGAGTGCCATACGCGGTGCTCAGAGACGGAGGTGAACAGTTTTGGTGTTTCTTGCTGGCTGACTTGAGCGTCGGAGTGCAAACGGCCGCTAGGGCGCCTCTTTGTCCTCTTTTTTGCAGGAATCCACAGGCAATCAGTGGGAAGGAGTCCCTAGCTGACGGTTGAGGTCGCGCACGAAGACGTCCCGGTCAACCGGACGGAACATATCTTAAAAACACAGCTCAGAATAAATTGGGTAAAAAACACGTTTTTGGTCCACAACATTTTCCAGTGGTGCTGTTTTTTTTTTTTATTTGGTCATCTAATTCTAGTGCCATACTTAGGATTCTTTTGTGTGCCTACCTTTATTTTGGTACCTTTTATTTGCTTGCTTAATAATTCTTGGACCTCTTTCTAGTTGTCATAATCTAACTCCTTTTGGTGGTACTGTTTTATTCAATTAAATTGTTTCTTGCTTTTGTTCTTTGACCTCTAATTTGGTGCTGGAATTTAATTCTCTTTTGGTGCTTAATTGAATGGAAACATGACTTGGGTAAGGTCTAGTCTTTTGATAGGTGCTGGAATTGGAGAATTAAAACCTTCATTCTAAGGGGAAACAAAGCCAAGGCCGAAACAAGCATTCTTGAAAAACACTACAAACACTTGGAGGGCCAACAAGCAAAGACAACAAGGAAGTGCATTTAGCAAAAAGAGGATCAATAAAGGGAGTTTTCTTAATTTCTTTGCAACTTAATTTGTGTTAATTACTTCTTAATTACGATTTAGACGGTGAGTGTGTCTTTAAGGGCTCAAAGTGTCCATGAAGCCTCACCTAGGGCCGACTAGTATAGAATTCTTAATTAGCAATTGTTAATTGTTTGTAATTGCCTTTTCTTTTGCTTAGTTAGTGACGCTTTGCATGCTTATTTTGTTAAGTTTGTGATAAACCGTCTAGCTTTGTTGATTAGTTAGCATACATTGTTTTCTTGCATTGAAAAAAAAGTTTTGATTTCTCAACTTAATTGTGTTCTAAGTAGTTTACTAAGAGGAAGTTTTGTGTGAAGACATTGAGGGATAGTTTTTTGCTAAGGCAAAGGCTTGGTACTTAAGTAGTCTTTTGTGACTCACCTCCCTTACCTGGAAAACTACCTTCTTTGACTTTCCTAAATTTCCTCAAGGTAAAACACTTATATACACAAAAACTTTAGCCATGTCTTCTCCTCGTCACTCTCCAAAGTCTATTGAAAGTGAAGTCAAATCTATAAAATCTCTTTTAAAAGAAGTTTCACAAGCTGTACAAATGATTTCCTTTAGACAATTGGAGAATGAGAATAAAATCAATGAATTGGCTAAAGCCCAAGAGGAGAAATCCCAAAAATCACAAAAATCAAAGAAAACTCATACTCATGCATCTAGGAGTAATGAGTCTCTAGGGGAGGGAAGCCTTAGAATTAATGACTACTACCAACCACCCCCTAGAAGGAATAGGCAAAGGGAACAAGAGGTGCCAAGGGAAACTAGAGTAGACCTACCTCATTTTCATGGTAAGGAAAATGTAGAAATCTATCTAGATTGGGAGATGAAGGTAGAACAACTCTTTGCTTGCCATAGGGTAAGTGAGGAACGTAAAGTACCCTTAGCCGCCCTTAGCTTCCAAGGGAACGCCATGTATTGGTGGACCTCTCTCGAAAGAGAAAGGCGTCTTCATAGGGAACCTCCCATTAAATATTGGAATGACCTTAGGGGAGCCCTAAGACGCTGACACATACCTTCCTACTACCATAGGGAGTTGATGGACAAGCTCCAAAGACTCCAACAAAAAAACATAAGTGTGGAAGAGTATAGACAAAAAATGGAGCTCTATATGATGAGAGCAACCTTTAGAGAAGAGGAGGATACCACAATAGCTAGGTTCCTTAGTGGCCTATCACTTGAGATAAGAGATAGAGTGGAGCTCTTACCTTACCAAGACTTGAATGACTTGGTTCAACTTTGCATTAAAGTTGAACAACAAACCTTACGCAAAACATCAAGTCAAAAGGTGAGCCCTTACTCTAACTTTTATCCCAAGAAAGAGTTTAGAAGGGAGGGTAGTACATCAAAAGAAAAACCAAAAGAACCTACCAAACCTTTTACCAAATAAACCTCCACCCCACCCATCCGAGCTAAAGATGTCAAGTGTTTCAAGTGCTATGGTAGACGGCATGTGCAAGCACAATGTCCAAACCAAAGGACTTTGTTTCTTAAGGGTGTAGATGAATACACTAGTGGCGAGGATGAGCCTAGTGAACGAGAGGAGGGGGGAGAGGATGAGAGGGTAGCTCCACTAGAGGGAGAATTGCTTATGATTAGGAGAACCCTCAACAATCACCCTAGCACATCCATTGAAACACAAAGAGAGAACATATTTCATACAAGATGCAATGTTTTAGAAAACATATGCTCTCTCATTGTGAATAGTGGATCTAGTTGCAATTGTTGTAGTGCTGGGATGGTGGAGAAGCTTAAGCTACAAGTAGTTCCTCACCCAAAACCTTATAAACTTCAATGGCTTAATGAAAATGGGGAACTACATGTAGACAAGCAAGTGGAAATCAAGTTTTCCATAGGGAACTACAAAGATAAGGTTTTATGTGATGTAGTACCTATGGAAGCTTGTCATATCTTATTCGGGAGACCATGGCAATTTGATAAGAAAACCTTGCATGATGGTCTCACTAACGAGATTTCCTTCACCCACAAGTATAAAAAGTTTGTACTTAGTCCTTTACCACATTCTCAAGTGGTAAAAGACCAAATACAAATGAAGCAAAAGAGGGATGAGGAAAAAAAAAAAAAAAAGAGCGCTAGAAAAAGAGAAAATCCTTAGGGATAGGAAGGCGTGGGAGAAGAGTGTTCATTCCCACAAGGTTGGTCAACAAGAAAAGCCTCTTGAAAACGTTTTTGAAAATTTGCTTCTTGTTGAACAACTAAGCCTTATCTTTTGTAAAGGAGCACTTACATGCACTGCCACTAGTAGTGAACTTATGAATTTACCTCCTCAAATAGAAAACCTTTTAAGTGAATTTGAAGATCTATTCTCTAATGAGGGTCCCATTGGGCTTCCTCCCCTTAGAGGTATAGAACATCAAATTGACTTCATTCCGGGGGCAAGCCTAGCAAATAGGCCTGCTTATAGAACCAACCCCGAGGAAACAAAGGAGATAGAATCACAAGTTCAATACTTGCTGGAGAAGGGTTGGGTTCAAAAGAGCCTAAGCCCTTGTGTTGTACCTGTCTTGTTGGTGCCCAAAAAGGATGGAAAATGGCGCATGTGTTGTGATTGTCGAGCAATCAACAACATCACCATCAAGTATAGGCATCCAATCCCAAGGCTTGACGATATGCTTGATGAATTACATGGGTCAACTCTATTCTCCAAAATTGACCTTAAAAGTGGATATCACCAAATTCGAATCAAGGAGGGTGATGAGTGGAAAACCGGTTTTAAAACCAAATTTGGATTATATGAGTGGTTGGTGATGCCCTTTGGGCTTACTAATGCCCCAAGTACATTCATGAGGCTTATGAATCACACCTTGAGAGATTGTATAGGTAAATATGTAGTAGTTTATTTTGATGATATCTTAGTGTATAGTAAATCCCTAGAAGACCATCCAAGTCACCTTAGGGAAGTTCTTCCAGTGCTTAGGAAAACTAGCCTTTTTGCAAATAGGGATAAGTGTACCTTTTGTGTAATTAGTGTAGTTTTCTTAGGCTTGATAGTAAACAAAAAGGGGGTGCATGTAGATCCCGAAAAAATCAAAGCCATCCGCGAGTGGCCCACTCCACAAAATGTAAGTGATGTAAGAAGTTTTCATGGGTTAGCTAGCTTCTATAGAAGGTTTGTGCCTAATTTTTCTAGTCTAGCTTCTCCTTTGAATGAACTTGTTAAAAAAGATGTTGCATTTTGTTGGAATGAAAAGCATGAGCAAGCCTTCCAAAGGCTAAAAGCTCAACTCACCAATGCACCAATTCTATCTCTCCCAAATTTTTCCAAAACTTTTGAGATAGAGTGTGATGCATCGGGGGTAGGCATAGGTGCGGTATTGTTGCAAGGTGGACACCCCATTGCTTATTTTAGTGAAAAACTCCATGGTGCCACCCTCAACTACCCCACCTATGACAAAGAGCTCTATGCTCTTGTGCGAGCCCTAAAGACTTGGGAACACTACCTTGTGTCCAAAGAATTTGTCATCCATAGTGATCACGAGTCTTTAAAATATTTAAAGGGCCAACACAAGCTCAACAAGAGACATGCTAAATGGATGGAATTTCTTGAACAATTTCCTTATGTAATCAAATACAAGAAAGGAAGCACCAATATAGTGGTCGATGCTCTTTCAAGACGGCATACACTCTTTCCAAAACTGGGTGCCCAAATTCTTGGATTTGACCACATAAGAGAGCTTTACCAAGAAGATCAAGAACTCTCATCCATCTATGCCCAATGTCTACATAGAGCGCAAGGAGGTTACTATGTGTCCGAGGGATATCTTTTTAAAGAGGGAAAACTTTGCATTCCCCAAGGAACACATAGGAAACTCCTTGTCAAAGAATCACATGAGGGGGGACTCATGGGCCATTTTGGAGTTGATAAGACTCTAGACCTTTTAAAAGCACAATTTTGTTGGCCACACACGAGGAAAGATGTCCAAAGACATTGTTCTAGATGCATCTCATGTTTAAAAGCAAAGTCTAGAATAATGCCTCATGGACTCTACACCCCTTTGCCGATTGCAAATGCTCCTTGGGAAGACATTAGCATGGATTTCATTTTAGGACTTCCTAGGACTGCAAGAGGCCATGACTCTATCTTTGTGGTAGTGGACCGTTTTAGCAAAATGTCCCATTTTATTCCATGCCACAAGGTAGATGATGCTCAAAATATTTCTAGACTCTTCTTTAGAGAAGTGGTGAGACTTCATGGTCTCCCTAGGAGTATAGTATCCGATAGAGATCCCAAGTTTATCAGCCACTTTTGGAAAACTCTTTGGGGCAAACTTGGAACAAGACTACAATTTTTCAACTTCTTGTCATCCTCAAACGGATGGTCAAACCGAAGTAGTCAATAGATCTCTTGGGACTATGCTTAGGGCTATCATGAAGGGCAACCATAAATCTTGGGATGAGTATCTTCCCCACATTGAATTTGCTTACAATTGAGTAGTTCACAAGACTACTAATGCTTCTCCTTTTGAAGTAGTATATGGTTATAATCCTCTCACACCCATGGATTTGATACCTCTTCCTAATCCACAAGATTTTGTGCATAAGGAAGGAGTAATCAAAGCCGACTTTGTAAAGAAAATGCATGAGAAGATTAAACTCCAAATACAACAACAAAATGAGAAGTACACAAAATACAACAATAAAGGGAAGAAAGAAATAATTTTTGAGGAAGGAGACTTAGTTTGGCTTCACCTTCGCAAAGATAGATTTCCAACTTAAAGGAAGTCCAAACTAAGTCCCCGAGGTGATGGACCCTTTCAAGTCCTCAAGCGAGTCAACAACAATGCATATAAATTGGACCTACCTCTTGAATATGGAGTTCGTGACACTTTTAATGTAATTGATCTTTCTCCATTTGTAGGTACCAATGACGATGACGAGCTGGATTTGAGGACAAATCCTTTCCAAGGGGGAGGGGATGATGGAGGAGGGCCAAGCACATCCCACCATGAAAGCCAAGACCCAAAGCTAGACCATGATGAGCATCTAGACTCAAGGAAGGAGCGTCTAGGACGTGAAGAGGGGAGGCTACACATGGAGCGTCTAGGGGGAGGCCTAGACCGTCTAGGCCCAATTACAAGATCAATGGCTAAGCACATTCATGCCCAATTGAATGAAGCCACGGATGGAAGAGAGAAAGCCTTGTACATGTTACATGGAGGCCCATTAGGGGTGCTTAGTAATTAGAGTAGTGTAGAAAGCATAATTGAGTGAACATTCTAGAACCTCTTTTGTGTTTGGCCGGTCATGAGCATGTGCCATGTGCCTTGTCATTCTTGCATTTCATTTGGCTTTCATTTCATTTACACTTAGCTTAGCTTTTACGGTTTTATAGCCTATAAATAGGAAGGCTATCTCTTGTATTTTCCAAGTTTATTGTGAGTAAAGTTATGCTGCCATTTTGTGCCAAGCTTTGCTTCTCCCAAGAACTTTAGGCTCTAAACTTCACATCCTTCACCTTTCCTTGGGCTGGCCGAACCTCCCAATATTCATACACACCATGCACCTTCAAGATCAACATCACTCTTAGGAGGATCTTGCACACACACATCCATTGCTTCCGCACCATCTCTTACATGATTCAAGAAGACCTTCATGAAATTTGCCATCACAGAAAGTCACCCCTTGCACCAGAGGCACTTTGAGGAAGGAGGACTTACACGATGGATTATCCCTAAGTTGGGTTACGACGCTGTAAGGCCCTCCACGTAGAATAGCGATCAGGTCAGAAGAACACGTGGCAGTAAGCACTAAAACATCAATGTTTTCCTGAAAGTTTGCTAAGGTACGCTTTAATTTAGTTTACGTTTCGAACGCTTTAAAGCAATTTAAACGCTTTAAATGCTTTGAACGTTTTAAATGCGTTGAACGTTTTTATACGCTTTAAATGCGCTTTAAGACGCTTTAAGGAGCTTGAGACGTTTGGGACAAAGGGGGGAGAAAAAAAGATCCAGTTTCAGTTTTACACACACTCTAGTTGCTTGCTCACGAACCCACTGTACGCACAGGAAATTAGGGAGAAATTCAGTTACTCAGTTATTCGACCACCTTCAGAGCATCCATTCACGGTGCTCCGATACGGAGGTGTGTTCTTTGATGTTTCTTGCTAGCTGACTTGATCGTCGGAGTGCAAACTGCCGCGAGGGCGCCCCTTTGTTCACTTTTTTCAGGTACTCACGACGGCGCAGAACGAAGGTGCCCTAGCTCGCGATTAGAAGCCACACACGATGACATCCCTGGTCAACCGGCGGGAACATTTGGCGCCGACCGTGGGGCCGATTTAAAACATCAGTCCCACCGCAAGATTGTTGAAGGTTTAGTAGAAGATTTGGAGGAAGTTTCCAAGAAACTTTCAGGATTCACCGTTTATCTGGAAGTTTGCCAAGTTTCACCGATTCTTTTTGGTCTCGTTCAAGTTTTCGTTTTCCAAACGTTCGTTTCCCGATTTTCCTGAGTTTCTACCATTCGTTTGCATTTCCGTTCGGTTTTCACCAGAGGATTTTCAAGAATCATCGTCAAAGTTCAAAGTTTTTCAAGAAACCGCAGATGATGAGGTCCACGAGGCAAGGTTCGACGCGCATTGAGAGCGAAGAGATGACCATGCAGCAGGTCATGGGTATGATGCAGGGATTGCAAGAAGCAATGGCAGCGTCGAAGGCTGAGCAAGAGCGCATGCAGGCGGATCTCGCGGTGTCTCAGACGAGAAATGAGGAGCTCTGTCGTAGGAATGAGGAGTTGCGCCACGGGTGGTGCATCCACACAGGGCTACGCGACGAGGATGAGCCCGAGCGTTCCACCCCACCAAGGGAGTTCTCTACGCCGTTCTCACAGCCGATTCTGGAGACGGTGATCCCCATCACATTCGTGGGGCCTAAGGTAACCTTCATAGGGATGGAAGACCCCGAAGCGCATCTCACTGCGTTTCACACGCAAATGATGCTGGTAGGCGGCTCTGATGCTATAAAGTGCAAGCTCTTCATGAGCACTTTGACTGGGATGGCCATGGACTGGTTCATTAGTCTTCCAAATGGCCATATCAACTCCTTCGCACAGCTCTCGCAGCTGTTCAGGGAGTAGTACCTAGCAAAAAGGGCTCCACCACCAGTCTCGTATGACTTGTTCGATCTAAAGCAGTATCAGGGTGAGACCCTCAAGGAATACATCAATTGCTTTGGAGCACAGGTGGGCGAGACCTTAGTCTTTGCGTTGAAGACAAGTCTTCAGCTTAAGACTGGGGGGCTTGTGTACCGTCCCGTATCCGGGCGTTGACAAAGTCAAGGTCAAAGTCAACGTCGGGGGTCAAAGTCAACGTAAGGTGAGGAGACGCCAAGTGCCAGCGTCGCCGAGAGGAAGCGTCGCCAGGGTAAGGTGTCGCCTAGGTGAAGGTGTCGCCCAGTTAAGGCGTCGCCCAACTAGAGCGTCGCCAAGGTCAAATGTCACAAAGGCAAGGCGATCACAGTGTGGCTCCCCGATACCCATGGGTAGGAAAGACCATGGAGGGAGCGACGCCGTGGGAAGGCCTCAAATCCCGATACTCCGGAGTAGTAATAAAGAGAAGAGAAAGGTGGCTTCAAGGCCATAGTGATAGCGCCAGTGTAGGGCAGCCTGACTCGTGAAGTGCCCCTGCCGCCCCAGAGACACCCTTGGGATAGATACGACTCAAGAGGAGGGTCATGCCCGGGTAGCCAGGTGCAGGGTACGAGAGGAAGGCAGATACGCTCTCAAAGTGAGTGACTAGATGTTTGGGGGCATGAGTTGGCACCGAAAAAGTCACCCCTTGCGCAGTTGCACTTCGAAGTAGGAGTGATCCTGTCGCCAACTCCAATGTGGAGGAATTGCTTTGTCGCATCCTTACCCCACCTATGCAATTGTGCTATCTGCAAGAATACTCTTAGAACCTTCTCCGGGAAGTTAAACGCAACCTGCAAAACACACAGACGGCGCCTCTAGCGGCCGTTTGCACTCCAACGCTCAAGTTAGGTCACAGAATCACCAACCAAAATAATCTCACTCTATCTCTTTTTTATTCTCTCTCTCTGTGTCTGTGCCTAACAGAATTCTGTTACGCTATCCTCTGCGTGTGTCAGAATTCTGTTATGCTATTGTGCGAAAACGTACCACAATCAGTAAAGACGTGGGTGTTTTTTTTTCTGTGTGTACCTTTCACGACGTGGAGTGCACCTTTATCTTGGCCGCGCCCCTCTCAGATGGTGACACGTGGAGGCATGCAAATCACATCTAACCGTACACATGCCACTACCTGAAGGGCTTTAGCGCATCTCTTTGTGCGCCTAAGTTATTCCCTTGCGGAGTAACTTAGCGCATTTCTTCCATCTGGGTGAATCGCACACTCCCAGGAGAACGCCAGGTGTGGCTGGACTAGGCACACTCACCAAGCATTGCTCTTTGCGTAAACGATCTCCCCTTCACGATGTCATGCACGTAATGGGTTAAGAGAGTCACCAATCACTGACTAATTTACTAACTCCCTCAAGCCACTCTTGTGCACGATTCTACGGGCGAGCAGCTCCTCTTTCTCTGAGATATGATCATGCGAAGTCCATGCGTAACAATCTCGCTGGGAATCTCAGTCCCAGTTTAACTACGTGTAACACGAAACCCCGATGACCATGCACCCGATCACTGATCGGTGCTCTATTGCTTCTCGCGTTCTCCCCCCAGATGTTTATCTTGGAACTGATCTGTCGGTGGCCACTCGGTTACTGACCACCGATCACCGTAATGGGTGATCTCCTCCCTGATTTCTCCGCCACCTGATCCACGTGCCACCCTGTGAGTGGTCCACGTGGTTATCCGCTGCCGACGTCATCGACTACCGATGACCGACCGGATCACAAGCCCCCCAGTCTCGAGCTATGAACTCGTTCTCAGCGAAGAGACTAAGTGGTCGCGCCCTCGATCCACGTGGCAAGTGGGGCCACATCACGTGCCACCTCACGTGTTGCCTTTTGACGCTATGACTTCCTCCCTTAATCTCGCGACACGTGGGCGCATCAACGGCCAGCGTGGAGTGTCGCTAATGCTTCCCTTATTCAAATAGGTGCGCGCCTTCACTATTTCACCATCTTCTTCAATACTCCAACTCTCAGACTTACTTCGAATCTCCTCTCTGCGCGCCCAACTTTCTTCAAGCTTACTACCTCAAGACCTTCCGCGATCATCTAAAGGTATGACTTTTCTTCTTCCTTGATCCATTTAGGTTCTTTTCACCGATTGCATTCACCCCTTTCACTACCATGCATTCATCTTCTCTGTTTTTCTTCTTCTCAACCCGCGCTAGGGTTTTTTGCGTTTCTCACTTCGCTTTCTACTTCTCCCTCTTCCTCTTCTTCGCCTGGACCTTTCTTTCTTCTTCCCTTCCTCTGTTTTTCACCGAACCATTCATCATTCCCTCTTCTTCCGTTCATCTGACCTATTGCTTTCCTCCATTGCAGTTATCTCGCAATGGCTCGCTTGAAGCAAACTGCTCGCATCGTCGCCTTATCCTCTGGTGCACAGCCTTTAGCAAGTGCACCAGCGTCACCTCCACCTGATGCAACTTCCTATCAGGACTACGCTAGGGTCTATGACTGGGCTCCCCTGGCATTGCTGGCCGAAACTTCCACTCAACTATCGAACGGCCACCTCAAAACCCTTCTGAGCCACGACCCTGATGAGCCCTCCTGCGCCATCGACAGGGAGAATGACTTCAACGTTCGTATACGCATTCCTCCTCGAGGGATGCCAATCTGCGCGGACGATAGGGTGACCAATGGGGTGCCCTTCACCTTCATTTACTCCGCCATCATCAAAAGGTTGAAGTTGCGCTTGCCCTTCACCTTCTTAGAAAAGGAGCTGATGATGGAGTTGAACGTCGCCCCTTGCCAACTCCATCCGAATGCCTGGGCTTTCATACGGGCATTCGAGATCCTCTGCAACTACTTTGGGCATAACGCCTCCGTAGACGTCTTCCTACATTTCTTCGAGGTGAAGAACCCTGGGGATAGGTCTTGGGTAAGCCTGAATGGAGTTGCTGGACGAGTGATCTTGGGCCTGTACCAGCAATCGTTTAAAGATTGGAAAGGTAGGTTCTACATGATATCTCCTACCCAGCAAAGCCCAACGCTGCTCGAGGGGTTTCCCCTTTATTGGGTTCCTGGAGTCGAGTTTAAGAAACCCCGGGGCCTTGAAGTCATGGCTCCCTACGAGCGCGAGCTGTGTAGATTGCTCCTAGGGGCAAAATATAACTCGGCCCTTCTCATCAAACACGAGTTTGATGTGGTGTCTCTGAAGAAGTACATAGGTAGGCTCTTCTTCTTGCACCTCTTAGAACACTTGCACACTCTCATGCCTACTTTGCATAACATTTTATCCACTTGCATAATTATGCCATCTAACTCTTCTTTTTACCCTTGATGTAGACATGACTTCAAGGAACGATAGGAGGAGGGCATTACTGGAGCTTGCCCGGACCAGGGGTGCCAAGGGGACTGGTTCTTCCTCCTCTACCACCGAGCCCATCGTAGCTCCCCCTCCCTCGGTCGCGCCAACTGAAGGCCCCGAGCCAGAGAAGAAGAGAAGAAGGCTAGTAAAGGCCTTTCCCGCAACTGTGGCGGTCACTGCTGCTCCTACCCCCTCAACCGAGGAGGAGAGTTCTGGCTCTCCTCTTATACATCGCAAGAGGAAACACCGAGAGGTTGGGGGGCTTCATCTCTTAGGCCTGGGGAAATTGAAGTGGTGCAGATCGAGGAGGGTTCACCCCCACCTCCTCCTACTAAACCTGCCCCAGCACCAGCTTCCTCCCCCTCCCCTCAGCGCCTACCATCTCCGACGCCTCCACTTCTGTCTCCAGCATCACTTCCACCCCCACCCCCAACGCGCCAAGCCATTGGTCAACCCACTCCACCTGCTGGGTGTGATTCTGCCCACTCGGGGGGTTTCTCAAGACTGCCTGCATCACCACCACCGCCAACCTCTGCTGCTACTGTTGAAGGTGGTGAGGCCAGCTCGCAGCCAAGCAGCTCTGGTGCTAGCAATGAAAATTTCACTCGAGTCATTGCCTTTGGTTCGACATTTCATACGCAGCCGGGAGCTTCTCGAGTGGAGTGGACAGGAGGTGGACATGCACTTGGCCAAGCAGATAGTGCTTTCCCTAGAGTTTTCCACCCAGCACCACAAGCAACTGGTCCTGGAGAAGAGGATCAAGGAGCTTGAGCACGACAAGGAGTCACTGCAGAGTGACTTTGAGGCTGCCCGAGGGTCCGTAGACCTGATGAGGGATATGGTGGAAAAATCCAGGAAAGAGTACATATCGCAGGTCCAAGAGACCATCAAGACTGAGATCTTGATGGGGCAAGCTATCAACACTCTGGACAGCGAAGTGGTGGAGCTGAGGAGCAAGGTAATCAACTTGGAGGCTGAGACTTCCTCCCTACGCCAACTGAACTCACAACTAGCGGGGGATCTCAAGTCTACCAGGGAGCAGGCCACTGAAGGGGGGAAGAAACTTGAGAAGGCAGTGAACGAGCTTTCTGTGGTGAAGCTCGAGCTTGCCGAAGCAAAGGGCAAACTGGGAGAAGCTGCCTCTTCCATTGCTTCCCTCACCACTGAGAAGAACGCCGAACTTATGAACGTGGGTGCTGACACCCTTGCTGATGGGTTCGAGTTGGCATTCGAGCAGATTCGTTGCGTTCTTCCAGACCTGGACCTTATGCAGTTCAGCATCTACCACGAAGTGGTAGATGGCAAGCTCATTCCTCCTTCTTGAGTTTTCTTCTTGTAGTTTTATATTTCTGCACAATTCTTGTACTTGAAACGTGTATAGACTTTAGTGTGAATACATACTTGCTTCAGCTATATGTTTCTTCTCTCGTATCTTCTTAAGCTTCATCTTTCTTTTTGCACACGACTAACTGTTAACTAGCTTAGGTTTAGCGCGATCTGTACTCTTTGATCTTGGCCTCTACCTTGATCACGACTAACAACTCCCTTAGCTTTGTCTTTAACAGTTCTTATGCATAGCTTCGTACTAGATGACTGACTAGGCATAGTCTGACTGCTTCGGCTTGTTGTGTAAGAACTTGTTTGGAAAAAGCTTCCTCCGACAAGGCACTACGCACTAGCATATCCACCAACAACTCATCAGTCATCGTTCTTCGGTCTTCACTTTGCTTCTCTGTCGCTCTAGCGCTAAGTGCATAGAGGACTTTGGCATCGATCGTCAGAGGTGATGCCTTGTTTTGGGGGAAAAAGAGTGTTTCTCGATAGCCCTTCTTATCTTCCCCAAGGTCATCAACCTTGGGCGGATCGGGTCGTTCTTTCCCTTCCTCACTCCTGGGGTGAGAAGGGTTTAAACTAAGAGCTTTACTGGGCCAATATTGGTATATGCCAAGTGGGTAAGGACGTTTGTCGAAATCCTTCCTTTCCCTCTCTTAGTCTTACTAGCACCCTTGGCTTTTCGAACCCTAGTCGCCTGCACTCACGCCTGGGGTGAGGAGGACTTAGATCAGTGCCCATATTCGCGCCTAGGGCGAATAAGGCCTAACCGATCACCTGCACTCGCGCCTGGGGCG
The DNA here is from genome assembly GCF_000499845.2 of Phaseolus vulgaris. NCBI lineage: Eukaryota > Viridiplantae > Streptophyta > Magnoliopsida > Fabales > Fabaceae > Phaseolus > Phaseolus vulgaris. The sequence continues at coordinate 22,821,725 of NC_023757.2, forward strand.
AGGAGGATTTTAACTTGAAAACTCTCGCACACTTGATATGCTGATAATCTTTTCATTGGGTGGCCTCGTTAAAAACCCTCCTTAGGGAAAAGAGTGCCCCCTTATCTGTTCAACTGTTTTCAGTATATACTCGATGGCCACGATGAGGAACTTCATCTGCCTTATCGCCAGGGGAAAAGGTCCTAGGATGTCGATTCCCCATGTGTGAAATGGCCACGGGCTATGGATGGACTTCAACTCCTCGGGAGGTGCCTTATGCCAGTCTGCGTGAAGTTGACACTGTTTGCAACGTTGAGCATACCTCACACAGTTTTCCTCCAGCGTTGGCCAGTAGTACCCTGCGCGGAGGATCCTACTTGCCAAAGCGCGACCACCTACATGACTTCCACATACCCCCTCGTGTAGCTCTGACATAAGTCTAGTGCATTGCTCGCCATACACGCAGATCTGCACAGGATGAGAAAACCAAAAGCTAAACAGGTTTCCATCAATCAAAGTAAACTTACTCGAGCTCCTCTTTATTCTTTTTGCTTCTGTCGGGTCAAGTGGGAGTACACCATCTTCTAAGTACAACTGGTACGGTGTTATCCACGTGTCGGGCTCCCTAACAGCGCAAACTTCCATCGCCTCATCGGTCTTTGCCAGTTGCGCTCTAACCCTTGGCGCTTTCAACGTCTTTTGAGTCAGTGAACGATGACCGATCGCCAGACCCTCCATCGATTTGTACACTTGAAGTACCTGGTTGTCTGACATGAACGCTCACGGTACCTTCAAGGTCTCCTGAATGACGGTCCTCTGTTTTCCCCCCTTGCCTGAGCTGGCCAGCTTGGCAAGCAGGTCTACTCTGGCATTTTGCTCTCTCGGCACATGAACTAGTTCAAACTTGGTGAAGGACGTCTTCAGGAGCTGTACGTATTCCAGGTAAGCTGCCATTTGGGGATCTTTCGCCTGGAACTCCCCTGTCACTTGCCCGGTGACTAGCAAAGAGTCACTCTTAGCAACCAGACTTCTTGCTCCCATTTCTCTTGCTAGCAACATTCCTGCGATCAGGGCTTCATACTCCGCCTGATTGTTGCTAGCTTTGAAGGCAAAGCGGAGGGGCTGCTCGATCAGCACTCCGTTCGGGCCTTCCAAAATGACCTCAGCGCCGCTCCCCTGCTGATTGGAGGAGCCATCCACTGATAATACCCATCGGAAGTCTAAACCTTCAGAAGGTGTCGCGACCAACGACAGCTCGACCACAAAGTCGGCGAACACCTGCCCCTTTATCGGTCCTCAGGGCTCGTACTGAATGTCGAACTCTGACAATTCCACCGCCCACTTGACCATCCTTCCCGCTACATCTGGTTTCTTTAGCACCTTTTGGATGGGCAAATCTGTCATTACCACTACTGTGAAGCTATGGAAATAATGTCCGAGTCTTCTTGCTGAAAATACCACCGCCAGGGCAGCCTTCTCGAGAGCTTTGTACCTTGTTTCAGGGCCTTGGAGTACCTTACTCACAAAGTACACAGGCTTCTGAACCTGATCTTGCTCTTGCACCAGGACTGAACAGACTGCTCTCTCCGTCACAGCAAAGTATAGACGAAGAGGGGTGCCCACTTGTGGTTTACGCAAGACCGGTGGGCTTGCCAGGTACTCCTTCAACTTGATGAAGGCCTCCTCGCACTCCTGTGTCCAAAGGAATCTGTTGTTGCGCTTAAGACACTGGAAGTACGGATGACCTTTCTCCCCTCCAGCGGACATAAACCGGGATAATGCTGCCAACCGACCGGTGAGTTGTTGCACCTCCTTCACCGTCGTTGGACTCCTCATCGCCATGGATGCTGCGCACTTCTCTGGATTAGCTTCGATTCCACGCTCTGTCAGGAGGAAACCCAAGAACTTCCCGACCTCCACGCCAAAAATACATTTCTCAAGGTTGAGCTTCAACCTGTACTTAGCGATGGTGGTGAATAATTCCTCCAGATCGGCCACATGATGCTCCTTTCCTCGGGATGTGACCACCATGTCATCTACATATGCATGCACGTTCCTTCCAAGCATGGGCGAGAGCACCCTATCCATAAGTCGCTGGTAGGTAGCCCCCGCATTCTTCAGCTCGAACGGCATTACCTTGTAGCAGTAGCAAGACCGTTCAGTCATGAATGCGGTCTTGCATTCATCCCTGGGGTGCATTCTGATCTGGTTGTATCCTGAGAATGCATCCAAGAAACTGAGTAGCTTCCCCCCTGATGCGCTATCCACCAGAGCGTGTATACTGGGTAGAGGGTAGGAATCTTTGGGGCATGCCTTGTTGAGGTCAGTGAAGTCTACGCACATCCTCCACTTGCCGTTTGGCTTCTGCACCAGTACCACGTTCGCTAGCCACTCAGGGTACTGGATCTCCCTGATGTGCCCTGCGGCAAGGAGCTTTTGCGCTTCGTCGTGGATCACTTTCCTCTTTTCTTCGTTGAATTTCCTTCGCCTCGGATGCACAGGTCAAACTTTAGGATCCATCGACAGGCGATGGCAAAGGAAGTCAGGGTCGATTCCTGGCATGTCAGATGCTGACCATGCGAACGCGCCCATGTGCTTCTCGATCGCCCTGGCGATCAGCCTTCGTTCTTCTTCGCCGAACGATCCTCCCAACTTGAACCTTTTTCCCCCTTATATCTACTTCTACCCACCCCTCAGCTGGGTGGGGTCTTGCCTCGCTGGCAATGACCGCCCTCGCGATCCCTGACTCGCGAGGAGTGATCATGCCCTCCTCCTCTGCTTCCACCTGAGCTACCTGGGATCCCCCCAGCGTAGCAGCCTTCGTCTCCTGATCGCCATGCGTTCCTCTAACCACCGATCGCTCTTCGAGCACACCTGGTGGTGGTGTTGAGATGACATGGCATATGCTCCTTTTCTGCCTGAGGCTGTTCACATAACAACGTCTAGCCTCAGCCTGATCCAACTTGATGGTTATTATGGTCCCCTCCATCGACGGCAGCTTCAGCTTCATGCGCCTCGTCGATGGCACAGCACCCAACCTATTGAGTGTTGGCCTTCCCAACAAGATGTTGTACGCAGAAGGGGCGTTCACCACCAAGTACCTTAGCTTTTCGGTGCGGGCTGTTGTTCCATCGGTGAACGTCGTCCTCAGCTCAATGTACCCCCGCACCTCTACCTGATCCCCTGCAAAGCCGTAAAGACACCCGGTATACGGCCTTAGTTGATCAGGGGACAGCTGCAACTTGTTGAACGTCGGCCAGAACATGACGTCCGTCGAGCTCCCTTGGTCTACGAGCACTCTGTGCACTCGCCTTCCTGCTGTGATGAGGGAGATGACCACAGGATCGTTGTCGTGCGGTACAACGTCCTGTAGATCAGTTTTCTTGAAAGTGATATCTACCTCGGGGAAATGGCCCTCGTCCACCGAGTCCACGGCCAGAATCGATCGAGCATACCTTCTTCTTTGTGATGCGCTACATCCCCCACTGGAGAAGCATCCCGCAATCGTTTGCACCTCCCCGTGCACAGGGATTTCATGCTGCTGTTCTCCTGCCTGGGCCCCCGATGCGCGATCACCCTGCGCCTCCCGCAGGTAATCTGCCAGGAACCCAGACTTTACCAACTCCGCCAGCTGGTCACCCAACGCCAAGCAGGAGTGGAGTGTATGGCCAAAGGCTTGATGAAACTCACACCACTCGTTCTTTTTCCTCCCAAGTACCTTATCTGTCTTCTCTGGTACTCGGAGTCTCGCGGCTATGGCAGGAAGGGCGATCAGATCCGCCAACCCTACCATGAAATCGTATCTCGGGGGTGCATTATTCTCCCTTGCACGCCCCCTGCCCTGGTCCTTCCTGGGTGCATAAGGACGAGGTTTCCCCTGCACCTTCTTTCCCTCCTTTGCCTTATGCACCCTCGTGTGCTGTTGTTGCTTCCCCTGTCCTCCACGCGGCTTTAGTGGTGCAGCACTTCCTCTTTTCTCAGAAACCTCGCCGGATCTCCGCAAAGGTGCTGGGATGGCTTCTGATGAGCGACTCACTGAAGGGACCAGGCAGCACTCCCTTCTTAAACGCATGCACCAGCATATCCTCGTCCTTGCTGGGCAATCTAACCACTTGTGCTCCGAAGCGGTTGAGGTAGTCTTTCAGCGACTCACCATGATATTGGCGTACATCGAACAGATCGTACGACACCACTGAAAGTGCTCTGTTAACGATGTTCTGCTCAGTGAAAAGCTTCAAAAACTAATGGAAGGACGTGATATGACCCTCTGGCAGACTCACGAACCATTCCATGGCGATTTCACTAAGTGTACTCATGAACATCTTGCAATACACGGCATCTGAGCCTCCAGACATCATCATCTGAGTGTGGAACGCCGTCAGATGCGCTTCTAGATCGTCTACCCCCGTGAACGACGCCTTCACTCCCACTAGGTTGGGAGGTACCACGGTTTGCATGATTTCAGGGGAGAATGGCATAGGGAACGCTCTCGAAGGTGATGGTGGCATCGACATCCCTTCTCCAACTGCGCGTTCCTTCTGCGTCTGTAACGTCCTTCTCAGCTCCTCATTAACACGATTCAGCTCATCGTTCCTGCTCTGTGATGCAGCCAACTCTGCCTGCATCTTCTCTTGTTCAGCTCTCAACACTGCGACATTGTCCTGCTCCTTCCTCAGCAGATGGCGTAGGTGATGTTTGTCTTGTTCTCCTCATTTTCTCAGCAAAAACTTTGAGAAACTTCAGAAACTTTGGTGTGGATGGGACCACGATTCACACGGCCCCACGGTGGGTGCCAAATTATCCTGTCGCCAACTCCAACGTGGAGGAATTGCTTTGTCGCTTCCTTACCCCGCCTATGCAACTGTGCTATCTGCAAGAATACTCTTAGAACCTTCTTCGGGAACTTAAACGCAACCTGCAAAACACACAGACGGCACCTCTAGCGGCCGTTTGCACTCCAACGCTCAAGTTAGGTCACAGAATCACCAACCAAAATAATCTCACTCTATCTCTTTTTTATTCTCTCTCTCTCTGTGTCTGTGCCTAACAGAATTCTGTTACGCTATCCTCTGCGTGTGTCAGAATTCTGTTACGCTATTGTGCGAAAACGTACCACAATCAGTAAAGACGTGGGTGTTTTTGTTTTCTGTGTGTACCTTTCACGACGCGAAGTGCACCTTTATCTTGGTCGCGCCCCTCTCAGATGGTGACACGTGGAGGCATGCAACTCACATGTAACCGTACACGTGCCACTACCTAAAGGGCTCTAGCGCATCTCTTTGTGCGCCTAAGTTATTCCCTTGCGGGGTGACTTAGCGCGTTTCTTCCATCTGGGTGAATTGCACACTCCCAGGAGAACGCCAGGTGTGGCTGGACTAGGCACACTCACCAAGCATTGCTCTCTGCGTAAACGATCTCCCTTTCACGATGTCATGCACGTAATGGGTTAAGAGAGTCACCAATCACTGACTGATTTACTAACTCCCTCAGGCCACTCTCGTGCACGATTCTACCGGCGAGCAACTCCTCTTTCTCTGAGATATGATCATGCGAAGTCCATGCGTAACGCTCTCGCTGGGAATCTCAGTCCTAGTTTAACTACGTGTAACACGAAACCCCGATGACCATGCACCCGATCACTGATCGGTGCTCTTTTGCTTCTCGCGTTCTCCCCCCGTGTGTTTATCTTGGAACTGATCTATCGGTGGCCACTCGGTTACTGACCACCGATCACCGTAATGGGTGACCTCCTCCCTGATTTCTCCGCCACCTGATCCACGTGCAACCCTGCGAGTGGTCCACGTGGTTATCCGCTGCCGACGTCATCGACTACCGATGACCGACCGAATCAAAGAGGACTCACACGAAGAAATGCCCCCAGATGGGGTCACAGCGCTGTGAGAATAGAAACGCCATTTTGTCAGGTACAAGGTAATTAAGGTTATTTAATGCAGTTTCCGTTTCGAGCGTTTAAGGTACTATAAATGCTCCCAAGCGGGTTAAACGTCTTAAATGCGCTGAACGTTTCATAATTCAATGCGCTTTAAGACGCTTTAAATGCTAGAGTAGTTTAAATAGCGCCTCGAATGTTGAGAACGGGGTTCGAACTTTTGGCAAATTTTCCATAAACACTCTAGTTGCTTGCTCGAGCCTTGAGGTTACGCACAAGGGACTAGGGAAAGATCTTTGCCAGAACGAGAAAATATACACTAGACACAGTTCCTTTTAACCACCTTCAGAGTGCCATACACGGTGCTCCGATACAGAGGTGCAGAGTTTTTGGTGTTTCTTGCTGGCTGACTTGAGCGTCGGAGTGCAAACGGTCGCTAGGGCACCCTTTTGTCCTTCTTTGCAGGAATCCACAGGTAACCAGTGGGAAGGAGTCCCTAGCTGACGGTTGAGGTTGTGCACGAAGACGTCCCAAGTCAACCGGATGGAACATTTGGCACCCATCGTGGGGCCGATATAAAACATCAGTCCCATCGCAAGTTTGAGAAGATAATGCGGGGGCTGCAGGATGATATGGCGGAGTCGAAGATGGAACAAGAACGCATGCAGGCGGATCTCGAAGCCTCGCATGTGAGGAACGAAGAGCTCCATCGCGTTAATGAGGAGTTGCGCCGGGGTCTGAGGAACAACCAGGGGCAATGCGAACAAGAGGAGATGGAGCATCTCACCCCACCAAGGGAGTTTTCCACTCCCTTCTCACAGGAGATCCTAGATGCGGCGATCCCCAACACCTTCGCAGGGCCCAAGGCGATTTTCACCGGGATGGAGGATCCTGAGGCGCATCTTACGGCGTTCCACACGCAAATGGTGTTAGTAGGCGGCTCTGACGCCGCAAGATGCAAGCTCTTCATGAAAACCTTGACAGGAATGGCGATGGATTGGTTTATCAGCCTTCCTAACGGCCATATCACCTCCTTTCAGCAGTTGTTACAACTGTTCAGAGAGCAATACCTGGCGAACAAGGCCCCGCCGCCAGTCTCCTACGACCTGTTTGATGTGAAGCAATACCAAGGGGAGTGTTGAATGAGTATATCAACCGTTTCGGGGCCCAAGTGGTAAAAGTTGGCACGTCGGAGGAGCCCATGATTGTGTATGCCTTCAGGAAAGCCGTGTGTCCCGACCCTTTTTGCGAATCTATTATTCGCAATCGCCCAAGGACCTTTGCGGAAATACGGCGTAGGGCGGTGGAACATATCGCCTCCGAAGGATAGGTGTGCGAGAAGCGCACCACCGTCGTACCCTCACGGCCGAGGGCACACACACGGGTTCAACCCGTCAGGGTCAACGAGACCACGACGGGAAGAAAAAAACCAGAGGGGAGACGCCTCTACGAGACCAGAAAACCCCAGCCCCGGCCCCGGGGCCCAGCAGGAAGCGATCGTCCTGTCAGGGAGAGGGCCAGACCGGCGAGGTACAACTTCGCGGTGAAGTTGAAGGACCTGATAGCCGTGCCTAATATAGCTGAGAGGTTGAGGCGACCGGCGAAGACTGACAAGGTATTGGGGCCATGAAAAGACTCTTGGTGTGAGTTCCACGAAGCTTTTGATCATCACATCGACAACTGCCTGTCGTTGGGGTATCAGCTAGACGAGCTTGTGAGAAGCGGTCCTGAAGGATTATGTTGCAGAACCCGCCGAGACACCCACCCTGCCGGCGCCCACAGAAGAACAGGCGCACGAGATGCCCGTGCTCGGCGAGGTCCATACCATCGCCGGAGGTTTTTCTGGTGGCGGACCCACCGCCTCCCAGCGGAAGAAATACGCGAGGGGGGTCAACTCAATTGAAGAGAGAATCTCGGGTGAGCCATGGTAGTCGGACCTCGTGTTCACGAGAGGGGATCTCTGAGACGTGTACCCCACGACAACGATCCCGTAGTCATCTCAGTTGTCACAGCGGGCCGTAAGGTACACAGGGTCCTTGTCGACCAAGGGAGCTCCGCAGACGTCATGTTTTTGTCGACGTTCAACAAGCTGCGTTTGTCCCCTGACCTTCTGAGGCCCTACACAGGCTGCCTATATGGGTTCGCAGACAACCAAGTGGAAGTCCGAGGCTACTTGGAGCTGAGGACGACATTCACAGATGGAGAAGCCTCGCGCATTGAAAGCATACGATACTTGGTCGTAAACGCCAATTCCGCCTACAACATCTTGTTGGTGGGACCGGCGCTGAATAGGCTCAACGCGGTATCCTCCACGCGTCATATGAAGATGAAGATGCCAGACCTCAGCGGCAAGGTAATAGTTATCAAGTCGGATCAGGAGGAAGCGCGGAAGTGTTATGAAAACAGCCTAAAATTGAGGAAAAGCGTGTTCATGGTGTTTGAGCGTCCGCCAAGTGTCGACGTGACAATGATAGAGGCGACGCCCTCCGGGTCAACGCCTGTTGAGGCCACGCCCATGGGGGCGACGCCCGAAGCAGACACACTCATGGGGGAGGGTCCCGACTGCACGGCGCCAGCGGAAGAGGCGACGCCCATTCAGGATAACAACAGGGACCAACAAGCGACTAACGTGGTGGATAGGAACATTGGCGGCAAGACGTTTAAACTAGGGCGTCTGCTGAGCCAAGAAGAGCAGGAGGCGGTGGCAGAGGTGATCTCACGCCATTTGGATGCCTTCGCGTGGTCTGCCTCGGACATGCCCGACATCGACCCTGATTTCTTATGTCATCACCTCAGCATGGACGCCACGGTTCGCCCCGTGCGCCAAAGGAGGAGAAAATTCAATGAAAAGAGGCAGCTGGTGGTACGCGAAGAAACGCAAAAGCTGCTGAGGGCTGGCCACATCAGGGAAATCCAATACCCCGAGTGGCTAGCCAACGTCGTCCTGGTAAAGAAGGCGAATGGGAAGTGGAGGATGTGCGTGGACTTCACTGACCTAAACAAGGCGTGCCCGAAGGACTCGTACCCACTGCCCAGCTTTGACGCGTTGGTAGATAGCGCCTCCGGCTGCAAGGTGCTAAGTTTCCTGGATGCGTTCTCGGGGTACAACCAGATTAAAATGCACCCGAGAGATGAAAGCAAAACCGCATTCATGACGGAAACTAGCAGTTACTGTTACAAGGTGATGCCTTTCGGCTTGAAGAATGCGGGTGCCACCTACCAAAGGCTGATGGACAAGGTTCTAGCACCCATGTTAGGAAGAAATGTATACGCCTACGTGGATGATATGGTAGTGGCGTCGAAGGATAAGGCACAGCATGTGGCAGACTTGGAGGAATTATTCGTCACTATATCCAAGTACCGCCTCAAACTAAACCCCGAGAAGTGTGTCTTTGGGGTAGAGGCCGGGAGGTTCCTAGGTTTCATGCTCACGGAGAGGGGAATAGAAGCGAATCCCGACAAGTGCGCAGCGATCTTCGCCATGCGTAGCCCGACGTCAGTAAAAGAAGTACAACAGCTGACGGGGCGGATGGCGGCGCTCTCGAGGTTTGTTTCTGCCGGAGGAGAGAAGGGGCACCCAAATTTCCAGTGCCTTAAGAGGAATAGTCGTTTCGCATGGACGGACGAATGCGAAACAGCTTTCATCAAGCTAAAAGAATACCTGGCGGCGCCACCGGTCCTCTGCAAACCGGTAGAAGGCGTGCCCCTCCGGCTGTACTTCACGGTGACGGAACGAGCCATCAGCTCTGTGTTAGTCCAAGAGCAGGACCAGATTCAAAGGCCTATCTACTTCGTAAGCAAGGCCCTACAAGGCGCGGAGACGAGGTACCAGGCGTTGGAGAAGGCAGCGCTGGCGGTGGTGTTTTCCGCCAGGAGGCTTCGTCATTACTTCCACAGCTTCACGGTGGTAGTGATGACGAACCTCCCTATACAGAAGGTACTGCAGAAGCCCGATGTAGCTGGAAGGATGGTGCGCTGGGCGGTGGAGCTTTCAGAATTCGACATCCAGTATAAGCCCAGAGGGTCCATCAAAGGGCAGGTATACGCAGATTTCGTGGCAGAACTCTCGCCCGGAGGCGAACAGGAGGTGGAGGCAGGCTCACAGTGGTCGCTCTCAGTGGATGGCTCTTCCAACCAGCAAGGAAGTGGTGCGGGAATAGTCTTGGAAGGACCAGACGGTGTACTGATCGAGCAGGCCCTGCGCTTCCCTTTCAAAGCCAGTAATAATCAGGCTGAGTATGAAGCCCTGATTGCAGGAATGCTTTTAGCCAAAGAAATGGGCGCGCGGAACCTATTAGTGAAGAGTGACTCTCAACGGGTTACGGGGCAAGTGTTGGGCGAGTTCCAGGCGAAAGACCCGCAGATGGCGGCATATTTAAGGTACGTCGAATTGCTAAAGGGAGCCTTTAATGCTCTTGAGCTGGTGCATGTCCCAAGGGAGTAGAATGCCAGAGCTGACCTGCTCGCCAAGCTGGCCAACTCAGGCAAGGGGGGCAGGCAGAGGACTGTAATCCAAGAGACGCTTAAGGCTCTGAGGAAATTCATAGAGGATAACGGGGTGGATGTCCTCCATATAAGCACCGCGAGAGGAAGGCCAAGGAGTCATCGTTCCTTGACTCAGATACGTTGAAGGCGCCTCACATTAGCGTATACACGGACACACCCGAAGGAGGGAGGCGAACGCAGATACATGTTTTAGCCGAAGGAGACACCTGGATGACGCCATACAGGCGGTACCTAGCGGATGGGGTTCTCCCAGTGGAGCCTGAAGAAGGTAAGAAGGTTAAGAGAAATGCTGCAAGGTACACCCTGGTAGACGCAGTGTTATTCAGGCACGGTTTCGCTCACCCTATCTTAACATGCGTAAGCGGCGACGAGTGTACCATAATAATGACGGAGCTCCACGAAGGCATTTGTGGGAGCCATGTAGGCGGAAGGTCCTTAGCTTCTAAGGTGGTGCGAGGAGGTTTTTATTGGCCAACAGTAAAGGACGATTGCGTGCGACACGACCAGCATTGTAAGCAATGCCAAAAACACGCAGACTGGCACAAGGCGCCGCCAGAGGAGCTGCGATCCATATACAGCCCATGGCCTTTCCATACCTGGGGGATCGACATCCTAGGTCTGTTTTCGCTGGCGATAAGGCAAATGAAGTACTTGATCGTCGCCATCGAGTACTTCACCAAGTGGATAGAGGCGGAGCCCGTGGCCTAGATCACTGCGCACAAAGTCCAACACTTTGTGCGGAAGAATATTGTGTGCCGTTTCGGCGTACCTAGGCGGCTGATATCCGATAACGGAACCCAGTTCGCCAGTCAGCAGTTGAGAAACCTGTGTGCTGAGGTAGGCATCAAGCAGGTGTTCGCATCAGTTGAACACCCCCAGACTAATGGGCAGGTAGAGTCAGCAAACAAAGTTTTGCTGAGAGGGCTAAAGAGAAGGCTGGAAAAGGCCAAAGGAGCATGGGCGGAGGAGGTGCCAAGGATCGTGTGGGCATACCACACCACGCCCCAATCTTCCACCATGGAGACGCCTTTCAGCTTGGTGTATGGGTCGGACGCGATGAACCCAGTTGAGATTCACGAAAGCTCACCACGTTTCCAAAACTTCGTGGCGGAAGAATCCAACGAAGAAAGGCGGGTGAACCTAGACCTACTGGACGAAGCTAGGGAGGAAGCCAGAATAAAGGCCGAAGCAGTAAAGAGAAGGGTAGAGCGACAATATAGCTCTAAGGTAAAGCCGCGACAGTTTCAGATTGGCGACCTAGTTATGAGGAAGGCTCATCCATACGAGCTGGAGAATAAGCTGTCTCCCAAGTGGACCGGACCCTTCAGAATTACCGAAGCTAAGGGCAACGGTTCGTACAACCTAGAGACATTGGAGGGGGGTCTCATCCCACGCAGCTGGAATGCAGCCAACTTAAAATTTTATTTTAGTTAACTTATGTAAGCAGCCATGTAACAATTTAGTTGAAGGGGACACTCTTTTTCCCTCTCGGGGGTTTTTTAACGAGGTCACCCAAATAAAAAAGGAAAAGAAGTTCGAGGAAACAAGAGCAGTGAGGGCACCATGAGTTAGACCACGTAGAGATCTAATGAAGGTAAAAAGCAGAAGTTTCTGAGATAGCCACTCGTACATATGTACTTCTCTAGGGTTCCGGCGTTGAACTCCAAACTGATCAGGGTGGCGGAGTCAAAACCCCCCGCCTCAGCCAGAATCCGACACGCAACCTGGTCGTTCGGGCTTAGTTTCTTGAAGGGTTTGGACTTGAGAGCTCGTGCCTCCCTCACCTAGTACAGCGGGAACCCATCCAGGGCGGAAGGCACGATATCAGAACAGCAGATCTTGAAAAACCTACCCTTCCACCCCGTGAAGGAGCTTTGGAAGGGAGTCAGGAGAACCCTACCAGGAACGTTGCTGAGGGTCACCCAGAGGTTGTTCCTTTGACGTTTCACCTCGAAAAAGTGAAGAAAGATATCAACCAAGGGTGTACACCCCAGGAACCTGAACAGTACGTCAAAGGTCTTAACAAAAGCCCAGCGGTTGGGGTATAGTTGGGCTGGTGCAGCGTTGATCTCCGTCAGAAGTTCCCTCTTGAACTTGGAGAAGGGCAGACGTACGCCAACACTCTGGAACACCACCTGATAGAAGTAAAAGAAAGGAATCCCGTCGTTGGCGCGTTCGTCCCCACACACCGGCTCCCCAAGGTGCAAGGGAGCACGGTGATGTCATCGTCATGCCTCCTCGTGAAGGCACGGTGATTATAAGAGCACGACTCTCCTTTGTGTTTCCTGATGGCCAGGGTGGAAAGAAGGCACGAGCACTCGTCTAGAAGCTCGCTTGTAGCCCAGGGATACAGATCTTTATGGTCAACCCTGGGGGAAGGAATACGAGAAGACATGACGGAACAGTGTCAGAAAGAGAGTTGGAGGGTCGAAAGAGGATGGTTCGCTGGAAAGGCGGGGTAATACATTGGTTAGAGGAGACACCAAAGTGACTCTTTGAGAGGAGGAAGATGGTGTAAGTATGTTACGAAAGCACAGAGACGATGACGACATTTTCAAGATTTTGAAGAATTAAATATTACGGTTAGAGCGCCAAACGACGCGAATGGGTAAACCATGCAACTAAGCCACGTGGCAGAGAATGAGAGGATGGTCCTGGCACCACTGGTTAACACTCAGAAAACGTCGTATCGACAGAATGCTCAGGGGTACGACACGCCGTCGAGAATGGGTCAGAGACTCAGGAGGTGTCAGAACCTAGTCAAGTGGGGGAACGTCCCATCAGCCATACGAAAAGCGCCACGTGGACGGCACGGGCGAGATCTAGGGTCCCTCGCCTCCCCGGGCGTCGACCTGAGCCAAAGGCAGAGCCGACGTCGAAGTAAAGTCAATGGTTTAGCCGCCCCGAACGTCGCCAGTGGAAGGCGTAGATGGCGCTGCCACCATGAGACATCGAGGGCGTCGCCAATACAAGAGGGCGTCGCCAAGAGAGGTGGCGTCGCCAAGAGAGGTGGCGTCGCCAAGAGAGAGGGCGTCACCAAGAGAAAGCGTAGCCAAAGTAGAAGGTATTACCATTGTGAAACGTTTAAAGGCGTCGTCAATACAAGTATCAGCAGCTTCACCTCCCCGATACCCACAGGTAGGAAAGACTGTGGAGGGAGATGAAATCGAAGGAGTCAAAGCTAATCACTAGCGGCGTCGCCTCCCCGATACCCGCAGGTAGGAAAAACTGCTGAGGGAGGCGAGATCGCCAAATGCTGAGTGAATTGCTGGTAGGGTCGTTCCCCGATACCCATGGGGAGGAAAGACCGTGGAGGGAACAACCCCTGGAGGGCTTTGAGCTTTCCCAGCGACTTGCGTTTTTAGACACCCTGAGGACGATACGGCGCTGCGGTAGCAGGCCTCTCCTCAGGCGTGGGCGCCGGGCACCGAGAATCAGGGGACAGGCCGCTTAGGTGTTTGAGACACCCCACGGACGATACGGCGCCGTTAGGCAAGCCTCTCCGTGGGCGTGGGCATTGATGCGTGGCCTTATCCCGAACGTTTGAGGCCTGGAGTATGTCTCAACTTTTGCGTTGCAGCAACGGCAAAGCCACTGATGCCTTCACGAGGCAAAGGCCTCATAGATACGAAGGCGGAACAAGCTACGAAGGAACGCGATGGGGGGCAAAGCAATCGGAGCACGTGGAAACGAGAAAGGAAGGTAAAATCATACAGACGGAATTTGATAAAGCAAAGGCACGAATTTGTCATGCAAAATCCAAAGTTCCGACAAAAGTGAAAAGGAGTTACAAGTTTATCACAGAGTGGCAAAAATAACTATAAAGCTCGAAAGGTAAAGGTGGCGGGTGAGAGACGACGATTCAGTCATCCAAGTTGAAGGGCACGACCTTCCTATCGACGACATGGTGTGTGGGGTTGCAGTTTGAAATATTGATGCCAGGGTTCTCGCAGGACGCCTGAGTCAGAGCCTCTTGGAAGCCCTCTTCAAACGCGCCTGCCATCTCCCCAGTCAGTCCTTGGACCTCCCCTTCTAGTTCCGCAACCCTAGAGTCCTTGGATGTCAACTGTTTCTCCGGGAATTCCTTCTCCACGCGGAGCTTGTTAGCCTCGGCTTGGAGAAGGCTCCAGGCTTCGACCTTCGCAGCCAAGGTGTTCTCTCTCTCTTAACTTCTGCCTCCAAGCAGCGTCCAGTTCTTCAAATTTTTTTCGCTGTACTTCGGAGGCAAGAGTCGCCTCTTGGAGGCCAATGCTTTGGATTTGGGAGGAAGTGAGCTGGGCCAGCTGATCGACATGCGCCTGTTCAAGTTCGCGCGCGTACGCCTCGGCCCCCTCCCTGCCCTCGTGGGCCAGTTTTAGCGAGGATTGGGAAGCTTCCTCCTTGAGCCCCCAGTTTTGTTTCTCCTCCTTCAACGCTCCCACTTCTTGTCTCAGTTTGCGGAGAGCCTCCCTCCCCTTGATAGCGCTTCGGGCCTGGGTGCGCCACTTGAGTGCCACCGCCAGGAATGCCCCCATATAATAAGGCATGCCTCCCCCCTTGTGAGGATCAGTTGGCAACATTCCTTCAGTGAAACCCTGCGTCAACTCCCTATGGATGGGGCGAGGAATTCGGGGCTTGCGAGAAGTCGAAGCTGGAACTGATGCAGGAGGGGCAGAGCCAGAGGCCTCAGCTGCGTCACGAAGCGGTAACGGCGAGGGCGGGGGAACCGAATCAATCCTTTCCTCTCGTTCCTCGTGGGCTGGTGAAGGTGGAGGTGATGTGGCACTTGGAGGATCGTCCCTGAGAGAACTCCCACCACCGGGAGATGCGACTGTCGAGACAGGGACGCCCGAATCTTCACTGTCAGAATCTACCACCAGCACCCTTTTCCCTTTGTTGGGGCGTGCTGGGGCAGGAGTCGACGCCATGGCCAATGGTACCGCGGAAATGGGAGAATGAGAGGTGGACGGAGGAGGAGTCGGCACGGAAGCGACGGTTGGCACGGCAGGGGTGACCGCGTCTCCGCCCTCTTTGGCTGACCTTGCCTTCTTCAGGAATTTGGCAAGGGCGAGTCGCCTCGACGAAGTCATCACTGAACCTGCAGCAGCGAGAATAACAGAGCAAAGACCAATTCAGATATAGCAGAATGGGAGTATTTATAACTAAACGCATGCAGATAACCATAGGGTTTCAAGCGGAGCAAGTGAGTTCGTATAACCACGACAGCTCGTGCAGTATAAACAAGCAGGGGCAGATACCGAAGTAAGTGGAGAGTCCGTGGGCGTTGAACTCATTGGCGATGAGCTTGGCAGTATCAAAGACTACCCCAAGCCCCGCCAAGGCTTTGCACACATCCCGATCAGCGGGAGCAAGTTGGTCCAAAGCCAGGGCCTTCAATGTTATGGGCTTGTCCGTCCAGTATAGAGGAAAGCCTTATAGGGCGGTAGGATCGTGCTTGGTTGCACGTACTTTGAAAAACTTCCCTTTCCATCCTTTGAACGAATTTTGGAAGAGCGTGAGGATGATGCGCCCTGCGACGCCAGAGAAGCTCATCCATATGCTCTTCCCTTGTTTCTTTACCTCGAAAAAATGAAGAAAAACGTCCACGAAAGAAGGGACACCCAGATATCCGCAAAGAATTTGAAACCCCCTTACGAAAGCCCAGCTGTTGGGGTGGAGCTGGGCGGGGGCGGTGTTGATCTCTGTGAGCAGCTCCCTCTCGAAGGAAGTGAGAGGTAGACGCAGGCCCACTCTTTTTAGTACCATTTGGTAAAGGAAGAAGAAGGGGTTTCCTCCAGTGTCCCTTGAGTCCCCACAAATGGGTACCCCGGGTTTCACCCGGCATACCAAGACGTGGGAGTCGTGAGTTTTATGGAAAGCGTTGAAGTTGTAAAGCGCGGGGTCCCCCCTGTGGGCCTCCACGTCATCAACGGAGTTTAGGGTGGAGCATTCGTCGAGGAGATCGTCGGGGGCCCAGTCATACTCATCTTTATAGTAAGACCTAGGGAGCGGAGGAGGCGCGTTGGTCTTAGTTTTCGCCATTGATGCAAGAGCTAAAGAGCAAAAGAGAAAAAGAAAGGGTTCAGAGAAAAAGGGTTTGGAGGAGAAAAGGGGAAAAATGGAGGAATCCTAGGTGAACCCTACCCACACGAGAGAAAAGAGGAACGAGAGGAACGAATAAGCACAAGAACGACATCCAAAGAAATGCAATAACATAAACAGTCCCAGGCAGTTCATGCAGTAAAGGGGATCATCAAGGAGAGTAAAAACCGTACCTTTGGGGATCGAAGGGTGTGGAGAGCGGAAGCACGAAAGAGCAGGGGTCGCGAGAGAAGAAATTCGAAGAAGATGAACAGTGAGGAAAGGAAAAGAAAGTGGATGTAACAGTGGTTTCAAGCGCGGGGTTTGGGTAACTTAAACGTTACACTTGCAACTCAAGGGGAGCGCAAGAGGCTCTTAGGGATGACCGCGTGATGAACCACGTGGCACGCTGATCCTGCCGACAACTTGAGCGTGGAGGAATTGCCTTGTCACTTCCTTACCCCGCCTAGGGCAACAGTGCTATTTGCAAGAATACTCTTAGAACCTCCTCCTCTGGGAACTCCGAACGCAACCTGCAAACACACAAACAGCGCCTCTAGCGGCCGTTTGCACTCCGACGCTCAAGTTAGATCACAGAATCACTAACAAAATAATGTGTGTAAAAAAAAGTGTCTGTATTTCTCTCTGATTCTCTTTTTATCTCCCTCTGTGTCTGTGTCTAACAGAATTCTGTTACGCTGTTCTCTGCGTGTGTCAGAATGTACGTTTTTCGTACAAAAGCATAACAGAATTCTGTTACGCTGTTCTCTGCGTGTGTCAGAATTCTGTTATGCTTTTGTGCGAAAAACGTACCACAGTCAGGGTCATGGGTGTCTGGGTTTTCTGTCTATACCTTTCACGACATGGAGTGCACCTTTATCTGGGTCGCGCCCCTCTCAGCCAGCGACACGTGGAGGCGTGCAACTTACATCTAACCGTGCACGGGCCACCACCTGAAGGGCTATAGCGCATCTCTTTGTGCGCCTAAGTTATTCCCTTGCGGAGTAACTTAGTGCGTTTCTTCCATCTGGGTGAATCGCACGTTCCCAGGAGAACGTCAGGTGTGGCTGGACTAGGCACACTCACCAAGCATTGCTCTCTGCATACATGACTTCCCCTTCACGATGCCATGCACGTAATGGGTTGAGAGAGTAACCAATCACTGACCGGTTTACTAACTCCCTCAGGCCACTCTCGTGCACGACTATACCGACGAGGAGCTCTTCTTTCTCTGAGGTATGATCATGCGAGGTCCATGCGTAATGCTCTCGCTGGGAATCTCAGTCCCAGTTTAACTGCGTGTAACACGAGACTCCGATGACCATGCACCCAATGACTGATCGGTGCTCTATTGCTTCTCGCGTTCTCCCCCGGGTGTTTATCTTGGAACTGATCTGTCGGTGGCCACTCGGTTACTGACCACCGATCACCATACCGGGTGATCTCCTCCCTGATTACCCTGCTACCTGATCCACGTGTCACCCTGTGAGTGGTCCACGTGGTTATCTCCTGCGGACGTCATCGACTACCGATGACCGATCGGATCACAAGCCCCCTAGTCTCGAGCTGTGAACTCGTTCTCAGCGAAGAGACTAAGTGGTCGCGCTCTCGGTCCACGTGGCAAGTGGGGCCTCATCACGTGCCACCTCACGTGTTGCCTTTTAACGTTACAACTTCCTTTCTTAATCTTGCGACGCGTGGCCGCATCAACGGCCAGCGTGGAGTGTCGCTAGCGCTTCGGTTATTCAAATAGGCGCGCGTTTTCACTGTTTCATCATCTTCTTCAACACTCTCAGGCTCACTTCGAATTCCCTCTCTGCGCGCCCATCTTCCTTCAAGCTTTCTACCTCCAAACCTTTCGCGATCACTCAAAGGTATGGTTTTTCTTCTTCCTTGGTCTGTTTAGGCTCTTTTCACCGATTGCATTCGTCCCTTTCATTATCATGCATTCATCTTCTCTGTTTTTGCTCTTCTCGACCCGCGCTAGGGTTTTCGCGCCCCTCACTCTGCTTTCTGCTTCTCCCTCTTCCTCTCTTTCGCCTGGACATTTCTTTCTTCTTCCCTTCCTCTGTTTTTCACCGAACCATTCATCATTTCCTCTTCTTCCATTCCTCTGACCCTTCGTTTTTCTCCATTGCAGTTATCTCGCAATGGCTCGCTTGAAACAAACCGCTCGAATCGTCGCCTCGTCCTCTGGTGCACAACCTTCAGCAAGTGCACCGGCGCCGCCACCACCTGATGCAACCTCCTACCATGACAACGCCAGGGTCTACGACTGGGCTCCCCTGGCGTTGCTGGCCGAAACCTCCACCCTACAACCGCAGGGTCACCTCAAATCCCTTTTGAGCAACGACCCAGATGAGCCTTCTTGCGCCATCGACAGGGAAAACGACTTTAACATCCGTATACGCATTCCTCCTCGAGGGATGCGCATTTGTGCGGATGATAGGGCCACCAATGGGGTGCCCTTCACCTTCGTCTACTCCGCCATCTTCAAGAGGTTGAAGTTGCGCCTGCCCTTCACCTTCTTTGAGAAGGAGCTGATGATGGAGCTAAATGTCGCCCCCTGCCAACTCCATCCGAATGCCTGGGCTTTCATACGGGCATTTGAGATCCTCTGCAACTACTTCGGGCATAACGCCTCTGTAGATGTATTCCTATACTTTTTTGAGGCGAAGAACCCCGGGGATAGGTCCTGGGTTAGCCTGAACGGGGTTGCTGGACGGGTGCTCTTGGGCCTGTACCAGCAATCCTTCAAGGATTGGAAGGGCAGGTTCTATATGATATCTGCTACCCCGCAAAGTCCAACATTGCTCGAGGGGTTTCCCCTTTATTGGGTTCCTGGGATCGAGTTCAAGAAACCCCGTGGCCTCGAGGTCATGGCCCCCTACGAGCGCGAACTATGTGGGTTGTTCCTAGGGGCAAAGTACAACTTAGCTCTTCTCATCAAACACGACTTTGATGTGTTGGCTCTGAAGAAGTACATAGGTAGGCTCTTCTTCTTTCACCTCTTAGGATACTTGCACATTCTCATGCATACTTGTACCGTCCCATTTCCGGGCGTTGACTAAGTCAAAGTCAAAGTCAACGGCTGGAGAGTCAAAGTCAACGCAAGGCGTCGCCTAGGTGGAGAGACGCCAAGTGCCAGCATCGCCAAGAGGAAGTGTCGCCAAGGCAAGGCGTCGCCCAACCAGGGCGTCGCCAGATCAAACAGTGCTGAAGCAAGGCAATCACGGTGTGGTTCCCCGATACCCATGGGTAGGAAAAACCATGGAGGGAGCGACACCGTGGGAAGGCCTCAGGTCCCGATAGCCCGGGGCAGCGATAAAGAGAAGGAAAAGGTGGCTTCAAGGCCATAGTAATAGTACCAGTGTAGGGCAGCCTGACTCGTGAAGTACTTCTGCCGCCCCCGAGACGCCTTTGGGACAGATACGACTTGATCCTGCCGGCAACTCGAACGTGGAGGAATCGCTTCGTAGCACTCTCTGCCCTGTCTACGCGACTGCGTCTTCTGCAGAATCACCCTCAGAACCTTCTCTTGCTTCTCCAAACGTGGCCTGCAAAACACACAGACGGCGCCTCTAGCGGCCGTTTGCACTCCGACGATCAAGTTAGTCCACAGAATCACCAAAGACTAGAAAACTAGTAGTGTGTGTGAAAAACTCTTGCTCTTTGTTTTTCGTCTCCCCTCACTCTCACCCTGATTCTCTATTTTATCTCTCTTTCCCTGCTTCTGGGCATAACAGAATTCTGTTATGCTTATCTGGCATGTGTCAGAACCCTGTTACGCTTTTCAGAGAAAGCGTACCTTCAGAATCAGCAGTGGGGAGCGTGAGAGTCTGTGCATGTCTGCGCGTCTCTGCGCTTGGCTGCGCCTGTCTGTACCTTCAGTGGTACGGAGTGCTCTTTTGTCTGGACCGCACCCCTCTCAGATGATGACACGTGGAGGCCTGACACTCACATCTAACCACACACGTGTCACTTACTGGAAGGGCTCTAGCGCCTCTCTTTGTGTGCCTAAGTTACGCCCTTGCGGAGTAACTTAGGATGTTTCTCTTATTTGGGCAGATCGCATACTCTTGGGAGAACGTCGGGTGTGGCTGGTCTAGGCACACTCATCAAACGTCGCTCTCTGCGTATACAGCTTACCCTTCACGATGCCATGCACGTAATGGGTTGAGGGAATCACCAACCACTGACTGGTTTACTAGTTCCCTCAGGCCACTCTCGTGCATGATTCCCTGAGGTGTGCTCATGCGAGATCCATGCGTAACGCTCTCGCTGGGAACCTCATTCCCAGTTTAACTGCGTGTAACACGAGACCCCGATGACAATACCCCGATGACTGATCAGTGTTTATCTGTTTCTCGCATTCTTCCTTCAGGCGTTAGTCTGAGAACTGGTCTGTTGGTGGCCACTTGGCTACTGACCACCGATCACCATTCTGGATGATCTATCCCCCGACCTCTCTGCCGCCTGATCTGTCGGTGGTCACTTGGTTACTAACCACCGATCACCTCTCTTGGCG
The DNA here is from genome assembly GCF_000499845.2 of Phaseolus vulgaris. Taxonomy (NCBI): domain Eukaryota; kingdom Viridiplantae; phylum Streptophyta; class Magnoliopsida; order Fabales; family Fabaceae; genus Phaseolus; species Phaseolus vulgaris. The sequence goes on from NC_023757.2 coordinate 22,842,688, forward strand.
ATCGTCCCCCCGACCTCTCTGCCACCTGAACCACGTGTCACCCTGCGAGTGGTCCACGTGGTTCTCTGATGCTGACGTCATCGACTACCGATGATCCGATCGGATCACAAGCCCCCTAGTCTCGAGTCGAGAACTCGTTCTCAGCGAAGAGACTAAGTGGTCGTGCCCTCAGTCCACGTGGCAAGTGGGGCCGCCTCACGTGCCACCTCACGTGCTGCTTCTTTAACGTTTGGGCTTATTCTCTTAATATCGCGACACGTGGCCCCATCAACGGCCAGCGCTGTGCGTCGCTAGCGCTTCTCTTATTCAAATTGGCGCGCCCTTTCACTGTTCCTCCATCTTCTTCATTCGACTCCCAGACTCTCTGCAAACTTCTCCTCTGCGCACCCATCTTTCTTCAAATTCTCTGCTTCCCAAACTCTTGCGATCATCCAAAGGTATGGTTTTTCTTCTCCCTGGCCCCTTTGTGGTCATCTTTACCGATTGCATTTATCATTCTGGTTATCATGCATTCATCTTCTCTATTTCCCTCTCTCGAACCCGCGCTAGGGTTTTTCATGCCCTCGCTCTGGCTTCTGCTTCTTCTTCTTTCTCTTTTCACCTGGGCATCTCCTTCTCCTTTCCCCTCTCTGCTTTCACCGAAACATTCATCATTCCCTGTTCTTCCATTCATTCTGACCCTTTCGTTTTTTCTCCATTTGCAGCTATCTCACGATGGCTCGCTTGAAACAAATTGCGCGCATCATGGCCTCTTCTTCTGGTGCACAGCCTTCCGCGAGTGCGCCAGCTCCACCACCGCCTGTGGCTACCTCCTTCCACGACAATGCCAGGGTCTACGAATGGGCTCCCCTGGCATTGCTCGCTGAAACCTCCACTCTACTGCCCGAGGGCCATCTCAAGTCCCTGCTAAGTCGCAATCCTGATGAGCCTTCCTGCTCCGTCGACAGGGAGAATGACTTCAACATTCAAATCCGCATCCCTCCTCGAGGGATGCCTATCTGCGCGGATGACAGGGCCACCAATGGGGTGCCCTTCGTCTTTGTCTACTCCGCTATCTTCAAGAGGTTGAAGCTGCGTCTCCCTTTCACCTTCTTCGAAAAGGAGCTGATGATGGAGCTAAACGTCGCGCCCTGCCAACTCCACCCAAATGCCTGGGCCTTCATCCGGGCATTTCAAATCCTCTGCAGCTATTTCGGGCACAACGCCTCTGTGGACGTGTTCCTCTACTTCTTCGAAGCGAAGAACCCTGGGGACAGGTCCTGGGTCAGCCTGAACGGGGTTGCTGGGCGGGTGCTCCTGGGCCTGTACCAGCAATCCTTCAAAGATTGGAAGGGCAGATTCTACATGATATCTGCTACCCCTCAAAGTCCAAGTCTGCTCGAGGGGTACCCCCTCTACTGGGTTCCTGGAGTTGAGTTCAAGAAATCCAGGGACCTCGAAGCTATGGCCCCTTATGAGCGCGAGCTGTGCGGGCTGCTCCTGGGGGCCAAGTAATATTCTGCTCGTCTCATCAAAGACGAGTTCGATGTGGTGGCCTTAAAAAAGTATATAGGTAGCTCTTCATTCTCCTCTTAGGATACCTGCACCTTTCCATGCATGCTTTTATGTGTTTTTTAACTTACTTGCATACCTTGGTCAACTAACCCCTCCTTTTCTCGTCTATGCAGACTCAATGACGGGGAAAGACAGGAAGCTGGCCCTGCTGGAGCTTGCCAAACGTAGGGGAGCGAAGGGCACTGACTCCTCTTCTTCTACAACTGAGCCCATTGCAGCCCCTCCACTCTCGGTCGCGCCAGCTGAAGGCCCCGAGCAAGGGAAGAAAAGGAAAAGGCTGGTGAAGGCTTCCACCTCAACTGCTGTTGCTGCTGCTGCTTCAACTGAAGAGGAGAGCTCAGGCTCTCCTCTTGTACACCGCCAGAGGAAGAGAGCAGCAGTTGAGGGGGGCTCATCTCTCCAGCCTGGAGAGATTGAGGTGGTGGAAGTAGAGGAAGGGTCTTCCCCTCCTCCCTGCGCTCAAACTGCCTCAAAGCCCATCAACCTTCCTTCTCCAGGCCAGCAGTTGCCTCAAACTACCGAACTGCCATCTTCCCCCCCAGCAGGCCAATCACCTGGTCCATCCGCTCATCCTGCTGGGGGTGCTTCTGCCCAAACTGGGGTGCACCACCACCACCGCTGCCAATCCCTACCGCCACTGCTGAATGTGGTGGGTCTAGCTCGCGCCCAAGCGCTTCTGGGGCCACCCACGAGAATTCAGCAGGGTCATCACCCTAGTTCGACAGCTCATAAGTAACCGGGAGCTCGTCGAGTGGAATGGTGATGAGGTTGACATGCACCTGGCAAGGCAGGTGGTGCTCTCTCTGGAATTCTCCTCCCGGCATCGCAAACAAATAGCCCTGGAGAAGAGGGTGAAGGAGCTTGAGCACGACAAGGAGTCACTGCGAAGTGACTTCGAAGCTGCTCAAGGGTCCGTTGAACTGATGCGGGGCATGGTGGAGAAGGCTAGGAGGGAATACCTAGCGCAGGTCCAAGAGACCATCAAGACGGAGATCTTGATGGGGCAGATGGTGAGCTCTTTGGACTGCGAGGTGGTGGAGCTTAAGGCCGAGACTTCCTCCCTGCGCCAACAGAACACTCAGCTATTGGGGGAGCTCGAGTCCACCAAAGAAGCAGCTGCTGCTGGGGAGAAGAGACTTGAGGAGGTGGTGGGCAAACTGTCTGAAGCTGCCTCCTCCCTTGCTGCCGTCACCACTGAGAGAGATGCTGCGGAGGCTTCAAAGCAAGAACTGGAGGTGGAGAAGGCTGATTTGATGAACGTGGGTGTTGGTGCCCTTACAGATGGATTCGAGCTAGCACTCGAGCAAATCAGATGCGTTCTCCCAGACCTGGACCTCTCGCAGTTCAGCATCTACCATGAAGTGGTGGATGGAAAACTCATCCCTCCTGCCCCTTAAACCTTTCTCTTCTCTGTAAATTTATCTTCTGCACAACTTTTCTTTGTACTTTAAAATTGTATAAGACTTGGCTACGAATGTAATATCTCAATGCTTCTTTTCTTGCATAAGTTTCTTCTTTTGCATTTTCTTTGAACTTCACTTATCTTTATGTGCGCAACTAACTGTTAGCTAGCTTAGGTTCAGCGCGATCTTGGGCTTTACCTTTCTTTTCGCACACGACTAAGTGTTAACCAGCTTAGGCTTAGCGCGATCTGCTTCTCTTATTCTTTCGCTTCTACTTGATCACGACTGGCTATTCCCTCAGCTTGGTGTTTAACAGTCCTCGTGCGCTGCTTTGCACCACTAGCCAATTACTGATGACTCATCAGTGGTCGTTCTTTAGTCTTTACTTAGCTTTCTCTGTCGCTCTAGCGCTAAGTGCATAGAGGACTTTGACATCGATCGCTCAAGGTGATGCCTCGTCTTGGGGAAAGAAAAGTGTTTCTCGCTAACCCCTCTTACTTTCCCCAAGGTCATCACCCTTTGGCGGGTTGAGTCGCTCGTTCCCTGCCTCACTCCTGGGGTGAGAAGGGTTTCGGACTAAGAGTCTTACTGGGCCAATATTGGTGCATGCCAAGTGGGTAAGGACGTTTTGTCAAAACCTTTCCTTTCCCTCCCTTGGTCTTACTAGCACCCCTGGCTTTTCAAACCTTTAACTGCTTACGCTCACTCCTGGGGTGAGGAAGACTTAGATCAGTGCCAGTACTTGCGCCTAGGGCAAGTAGGGCCCAACCAATCACCTGCACTTGCACCTGGGGCAAGGAGGATTTCAACTTTAATACTTGAGCACACTTGATATGCTGGAAATTTTTCTTTAATTGGGTGGCCTCGTTAAAAACCCTCCTTAGGGAAAAGAGTGCCCCCTTGTCTGTTCAACTGTTTCCACCACATACAAAGCATGTATCTTTTAGCGCGAGAACGCCATTACTGTACAACTTTAACTGAAATAAAACTTTAAATGGGTGGCGTTCCACGTTCTGGGGATTGCTCCTCCCTCCAAAGTCTCTAGGCGATAGGCTCCGTTCTCCAATGTCTCCACCACTCTGTACGGGCCTGTCCACTTTGGGGATAACTTGTTCTACATGTCATTCTGATGCGCCTTTCTCATCACCAGATCACCTTCCTGGAAGCGCCTGGGCCTCACTTTAGAGTTGTGCCTCCGCTCTACTCTTCTCTTCACAGCTTCAGCACTGACTCTGGCCTCTTCTCGCACTTCGTCTAGCAGATCCAGATTCACTTTACGCTCTTCATTGGACTCTTCAGCAACGAAGTTCAAGAACCTGGGGGAGCTCTCCTGTATCTCCACAGGAATCATGGCGTCTGTCCCATAGACAAGGCTGAAAGGTGTCTCATGGGTGCTGGATTATGGGGTGGTGTGATAAGACCATACAATTCTGGGGACCTCCTCTGCCCAGCCTCCTTTGGCCTTGTCCAGTCTTCGCTTCAGCCCCCTGAGCAGCACTCGATTTGCTGACTCCACCTGCCCATTGGTTTGTGGGTGCTCCACTGAAGCGAAGACCTGTTGTATCTTTAACTCTTCACACATCTTCCTCAGCTGATGACTTGTGAACTGGGTGCCATTGTCGGAAACCAACCTCTTGGGTATTCCGAAGCGGCAGACAATGTTTTTCCAGACGAAGTGTTCGACTTTCTGCGCGGTGATGTGTGCGACTGGCTCTGCCTCCACCCACTTAGTGAAATACTCGATGGCCACGATGAGGAACTTCATCTGCCTTGTCGCCAGGGGAAAGGGTCCTAGGATGTCAATCCCCCATGTATGGAATGGCCACGGGCTATGGATGGACCTCAACTCCTCAGGGGGTGCCTTGTGCCAGTCTGCATGCAGTTGACACTGTTTGCATCGCTGAGCAAACCTTATGCAATCTTCCTTCAGCTTTGGCCAGTAGTACCCCGCGCGGAGTACTCTACTTGCCAAAGCTCGACCACCTACGTGGCTTCCGCACACTCCCTCGTGCAGCTCAGACATGAGTCTGATGCATTGCTCGCCGTGTACACAGATCTGCACAGGGTGAGAAAATCCAAATCTAAATAGGCTTCCATCTATAAGAGTGAACTTACTTGAACCCCTCTTTATTCTTTTTGCCTCTGCCAGATCGAGCGGGAGTACACCATCTTCTAAGTATAGCTGGTATGGCGTCATCCAGGTGTCGGGTTCCTTCTCCGCATGGACCTCCATCAACTCATCGGTCTTTGAGGGTCGCGATCTCACCCTCGGTGCTCTTAGCGTTTCTTGGGTCAACGACCGATGACCGATCGTTAGACGCTCCATTGACTTGTATACATGAAGCACCTGGTTGTCTGATACGAACGCGCGCGGCACCTTCAGGGTCTCCTGAATGACAGTCCTCTGCTTCCCCCCCTTGCCTGAGCTAGCCAGCTTGGCAAGCAGGTCTGCTCGGGCATTTTGCACTCTTGGCACGTGCACTAACTCAAACTCGGTGAAGGACGTCTTCAGGAGCTGCACACACTCCAGGTAGGCTGCCATCTGGGGATCCTTTGCTTGGAACTCCCCCGTAACCTGCCCGGTGACCAGTAACGAATCGCTCTTGGCCAGCAGATTTCTTGCTCCCATTTCTCTTGCTAGCAACATTCCTGCGATCAGGGCCTCATACTCCGCCTGATTGTTGCTAGCTTTGAAGGCAAAGCGGAGGGACTGCTCGATCAGTACCCCATTTGGTCCTTCCAGGATGACTCCAGCGCCGCTTCCCTGCTGATTAGAGGAGCCATCCATCGATAACACCCATCGGAAATCTAGCCCTTCTGCAGGTGTCGCGATTGATGATAGCTCGACTACAAAGTCCGCGAACACCTGCCCCTTGATCGGTCCTCGGGGCTCGTACTGAATATCAAATTCTGACAATTCTACTGCCCATTTGACCATCCTGCCTGCTACATCAGGTTTCTTCAATACGTTCTGGATAGGCAGATCAGTCATTACCACCACTGTGAAGCTGTGGAAGTAATGCCTGAGTCTTCTGGCTGAAAACACCACCGCCAGAGCAGCCTTCTCGAGGGCTTGGTACCTTGTTTCAGGGCCTTGCAGCACTTTACTCACGAAGTAAACAGGCCTCTGGGCCTGGTCCTGCTCTTGCACCAGGACCGAGCTGACTGCTCTCTCCGTCACAGCAAAATATAGACGAAGAGGGATGCCTACCTGAGGTTTTCGCAAGACTGGTGGGCTCGCCAGATACCCCTTTAACTTGATGAAGGCCTCCTCGCACTCCTGTGTCCAAAGAAATCTGCTGTTGCGTTTGAGACACTGGAAGTATGGGTGACCTTTCTCCCCTCCAGCGGACATAAACCGGGACAGAGCTGCCAAGCGACCGGTGAGTTGCTGCACCTCCTTCACCGTCGTTGGCTCCTCATTGCCACGATCGCCGCACACTTCTCCGGGTTAGCTTCGATTCCCCGCTCTGTCAAGAGGAAACCCAAGAACTTCCCAGCCTCCACACCGAAAATGCATTTCTCAGGGTTGAGCTTCAGCCTGTATTTGGCAATGGTGGTGAATAGCTCTTCCAGATCAGCTGCATGATGCTTCTTCTCTTCGGACGTAACCACCATATCATCTACATAGGCGTGTACGTTCCTTCCCAGCATGGGCGAGAGCACCCTGTCCATGAGCCGCTGGTAGGTAGCCCCCGCGTTCTTTAACCCGAATGGCATGACTTTGTAGCAATAGCACGACCGTTCGGTCATAAACGCAGTCTTGCATTCATCCATTGGGTGCATCCTGATCTGGTTATACCCCGAGAAAGCGTCCAAGAAGCTGAGTAGCTTTCCCCCCGAGGCGCTATCAACTAGAGCATCTATGCTGGGTAAATGGTAAGAATCCTTAGGGCACGCCTTGTTGAGGTCAGTGAAGTCCACGCACATTCTCCACTTGCCGCTTGCCTTTTGAACCAGTACCACATTCGCTAGCCACTCGGGGTACTGATTTCTCTTATGTGCCCTGCGGCAAGGAGCTTCTGCGCTTCGTCGTGGATCACCTTCCTCTTTTCCTCGTTGAATTTCCTTCGCCTCTGTCGCACAGGTCGAACCATAGGGTCCATCGACAGACAATGGCAGAGGAAATCGGGGTCGATCCCTGGCATGTCGGATGCTGACCACGCAAAGGCATTCATGTGCTTCTCAATCACACCCATGATCAGCCTTCGCTCTTCTTCAGCGAGGGATCCCCCTAACTTGAACTTTCTTCCCCCGATGTCCACTTCGACCCATCCTTCAGCTGGGTGGGGCCTTCTCTCGCTGGCGATGACCGCCCTCGCGATCCCTGACTCGCGAGGAGTGATCGCGCCTTCCTCTTCTTCTTCAACTTGGGCTACCTGGGAGCCCCCCATCGCAGCATCTTCCATCCTCTGAGCGCCCCGTGTCTCCCTGACCACCGATCGCTCTTCGCGCACGCCTGGTGGTGGTTTTGTGGTGACGTGGCACACACTTCTCTTTTGCTTCAAGCTGTTCTCATAACAGCGTCTTGCCTCAGCCTGATCCGACTTGATGGTTATCACGGTCCCCTCCATCGACGGCAGCTTCAACTTCATATGCCTTGTCGATGGTATTGCGCCCAGTCTATTGAGTGTTGGCCTCCCCAACAGGACATTGTACGCAGAAGGGGCGTTCACCACCAGGTACTTTATCTTTTCAGTGCGGGCTGTCGTTCCGTCAGTGAACGTTGTCCTCAGCTCGATGTATCCCCGCACCTCTACCTGATCCCCCGCAAAACCGTAGAGACAACCAGTATACGATCTTAGCTGGTCAGGGGATAACTGTAACTTGTTGAATGCTGGCCAGAACATGACGTCTGCCGAACTTCCTTGATCTACGAGTACTCAGTGCACTCGCCTTCCCGCAGTGATGAGAGAAATGACCACAGGGTCGTTGTCGTGTGGGACAATGTCCCGTAGATCAGCTTTCCTGAAGATAATGTCCACTTCAGGGTAATGACTCTCATTTACTGCATCTACCGCCATCACCGATCGAGCGTATCTCCTTCTTTGTGAAGCTGTGCATCCCCCACCAGAGAAGCCTCCCGCGATCGTCTGCACTTCCCCATGCACAGGGACTTCATGCTGCTGTTCTCC